>NW_028322234.1:17059402-17212931 GCF_059928025.1 Delphinapterus leucas
TCCTAGGTAGTAGCATTCATAGCTCACAACCACCCGAGATGACAGGGTGTATGGTCCCCACTTTTGAGATCAGGGAGCATCAAAGCTCAGGGAGGTAAAGTGACTTATCCAAGATCACACGCCGAGTGGGCAGCTGAGCTGAGATGCGAACCCAGGTCTGGCCTCCACTTGTGTGCGCAGCCTGCCATAGCACGGGGGCTCCCGAGGAGGGCTGGGAGGCGGTGTGAAGGCCCAGGATGGAGAAGGGGAGGCTGGCTGAGGCTGCCATGAGAAGGACTGAGCAGAGACTCAGGAAAGGAGATCCACTCCAGCTGTGTTAGGGCAGAGGAGTCCCCGTCGGCTTGGAGGAGCTGAGCTGGCCATCCTCCTGCTGCAGGGCTGTGGTGGTTGGGGAGGGGGGTAGACAGGGTGACTGGCCAGGCTGTGTCCAGCCCCCGGAGTCTGGGCAGCCTGGAGGTGTCAAGGGGGGGAACAGACCCAGCTCAGCTGGCCGCCTGCTGACCCCCATCCTTCCTCTCCTTTCCAGACACCACCGACTTCCAGGAGAGCTTCGTCACCTCCGGTGTGTTCAGCGTCACTGAGCTCATCCAAGTGTCCCGGAGTAAGTGTCCCCGCCCACCCTGTGCTGGGACCCGAGGTGGGGGGGTGGGCTCACACAGGGGAGGACTGTTGGAAAGGAGAAGTGGCTTCGGGATGGGGGCTCTAGGAGGGAAAGGGACTCGGGGAAGGAGGAGGAAGGAGCCCATCACCCTGCCCCCCTCCCCCACATCCTCTCCAGCCACCCTTGTCACCAAGCCTAAGTCTCTAGGAAGGGCGGTATCCAGGCCTTTCCCAGAGTCTAAGGTCAGGGTGACATGCTCTTCCCCAGAAAGACTCCAGATGCTGGGTGGAAGGGCTAAAGAACCTTCTGCCCCAGTATCCCCCATTCCTGGGACCTCCCTCACCCCCCCCAGGAGACCCCAGAGGCCCCCCCCCCCGCAACCTATTTCACCTCTTGTCCTCTTGCCTTACCTATGGACCTGCTGGGGACCTACCTCCACCCTCAGACACCCCCATTTGAATCCTACCCCAGGGACCTCTGGGCACTATCCTGCCTTAACCCTAACCCTTGCCCTTCCCATCCAGATCAGCAGAGCCTGGCCTCTGAGAGTTCTGGGAAGCTTGGCCTCCAGCTTTGTCTATGCTTCTGCCTCACAGTGTGACCTTGGCCTCTCTCAATGGCCTTGTTCTTCTGACCCATCGTATAAGGCCAGTTTCAGCCAAATTAGGAATCAGGCCAATCTGAGAAGTGGTTCCTTTTCGTTCTGCCAGCCCCCAGATGGCTCTCCCCACCCCTCCAAGGCAAAGTGCAGCCCTGGACCTTGTTCCTCCCTCATCCTCCTCTCTGTCGCCCTCCGCAGCACCTGTGGTGACTGGAACAGGACCCAACTTCTCCCTGGGGGAGCTGCAGGGACACCTGGCATATGACCTAAATCCAGCCAGCACCGGCATGAGAAGAACGCTACCCAGCACATCCTCCAGCGGGTATGTCCCCGGGGCCCCACCTCTGGGCACCTCACGCCCCCCCCCCCCTCCATCTGGCCCCAGCTGGTTCATTCCTCTCCCTGTTTTCACGTTCTACCTGGGAAACTCTTATTCATCTTTCAAAACCCAGCCCCCAAGTGACTCTTTCTCCAGCCCTGACATCCCACGCTGGGCTCCCACAGCCTCGAGTCCTACAGGCCTAGACCCTGCGACTCCATGAGAACACAGACATCGGTTCTTGCTGAGATATGCTGTGTGATCGTGAGCCGGTCACATTCTGTTTGCCTCGGTTTCCTCACCTGCTAAGTGGGATCATAATCCTACCAGGTTGTTCTGAGGATTACAGTAGGTCAAGCGATCAGCCAGGCTTTCAGGGCTTTAGTCTCCACTCTGCTAGCTTGCTAGCTTGGCCCTCTGCCGAGTCCCTCCCTGCCCCTGGCCCCAGGTGTCCCACCCAAGTGATGGGCAGGTTAAAGCGGATGTCATCTGAGAAGCAGCCGAAAGTCCGCGGCTCGCGTGACGTCTCGCGATAGCACCCTCCTCGCCCTGCCCCCTAAGAGCCGGAAGTAGCGAAGCCCGCCGGGCCCGTCTCCGTGGTAACCGGTCGCTGGCTTCCTTCCTCGCCCCTTAGGAGCAAGCGGCACAAATCGGGCTCGATGGAGGAAGACGTGGACACGAGCCCCGGCGGCGATTACTACACCTCGCCCAGCTCTCCCACGAGTAGCAGCCGCAACTGGACGGAGGACATGGAAGGAGGTGGGGCTGGCGGCGGGGCCTGACCGACCTTCCGGTCTGGGTTACCGCGACAGTGACTACGTGTTCCGGCAGGCACTGCGCGGGCACCCCGGGGCGGAGAGTCGGCCTGGAGCCGCGGGGCCTCCTGGGAATTGTAGTCTCGCAGGCTGCGCGCGGTTGGAAGTAAAGTCCGGGTTCGCGTTCCCGGAGCTCTTTGGTTCCGCTCTGGCCGGGGAGGTTGGAGATTATCCCTTGCCCGACTTTCCTGCCCTCTGCCTGTTAACGGCCCATCTCTGTGGGGTTCCTGCTATACAGAATTGACTCAGTAGCGATTCTGATCAACAGGGTGCTTCATCCTCGGGTCTGCCGTAGACCCTCAACTACAGCGTCCTGATACGTGGGTTACCTTTCCACTGGGGTCCTTCCCTGGAGTCTTTTTTTTTTTTTTGCAAGATTCCCATCTCCATGGGATCTTGCTCTCTGTGAGTCCAGTTCCATAGGAGCCCCGCCTCTTTTCTTATAGCATCCTTTTCCTGGTAGATTTTCTTGTTGCTCTTCTGTCTTCATATGGTCCTCTCCAGAGTGTCTGTTTCATGGGGCTCCTGTTCTGTAGGGTCAGCAGTTCCGTAGAAGCTTTTTTCTGTTGAGTGCTGGCTCCTCCTGATTCTTTGTTTACTTACCGTCTCCCTAAGGGCATTCTCCAAAGATTTCCCTTCTTTGGAGTTTCCATCTCCATCACAGGTTCTCATCTAAAGAATCCCTTTCTGGGAAGTCCCTGGTGGTCCAGTGGTTAGGACTCGATGCTTTCACCACTGTTGTGGCCCGGATTCAATCCCTGGTAGGGGAACTAAGATCATGCAAGACGCGCCGCGCGGCCAAAAAAAAAAAAAAATCCCCTTCACCTTAAGATTCTGCTCTTCAGTGGACCAGCGTTGCACTTAAAGGAAATGGTTTGCAGAGGAGCCTGTGGGGAGGATGCCCCTGGAATTCCTCAGATTCTCAGCGGGGTCTGTGCCCTCCAGCTTTAGAAGCATGTCTCTACCCCGGTCCCTTATCCCTTAACAAGGGTTCACCCCACCGTATAGCCTAGTGGTTATGAACGTGGACACTCGAGTCCCCCAGCCCTTGCAGCTTCCTGGTGACCCCACCTCTCTGCGCCTCGGCTTCTTCATCTGTAAAATGGGGGTGTTAATACCTGCAGTACCCACCCCATAGGTTTATTGTGGGGATTAAGTGAATTAATGCATTTGATGTCCCTAAAACAGGCCTGGCACATAATAGGTACCCAGTATACCTTAGGATTTGTTTTCTTCTCTCTCCCTCCTCCTCTTTCCCTCTTCCCTGTAGAGTCTGATTTCTTATAAAGATCTGTCTATACAAAGTGCCATACCTATAGGATTCTTGAAAAGCAACATAACATTACAATTAAGAGGGCAGTTTCACTATAACAGAAAAGAATCTGATATATATATATATATATATGTATGTACGCACACACATATATATACTTATATATATGGAACTGAAACATTTTGCTGTATACCTGAATTATTGTAAATCAACTCTTCTTCAATAAAAGAAAGAAAGAGAGAGAGAGAGAGAAAAAGAGGGCAGATTCAGGCATCAGAGAGACCAGGGTTCAAATCCCGGCTCTGTCTTTGGCTCACTGTGTGATGTGTGGGCTGTGTAACCTTGGGCAGGTGACTTAACATCTCTGAGCCTCGGTTGCCTCATCTTCAAAGTGGGAGTGATGAAAACCATCATTCTTTTGGACAGTTGGAAGGAGGACACGATAGAATGTGACTTAAGCAACCACCTGGCACATAAGTGACCAGGAAACAGGAGAGTTTCTTTGGTGTTCATGTCTTTATAAAATTCCCATCTCTTGGAATCGGTCTCTAACACAGCTGGTTGTGACATTTGAGGTCCCAAGCCTCCTCCCTCTTCCTCATTGTGGGCTCCCAGGTATCTAATGCTGGGAGGACCTCTCTATTTATTAGGCTTTAACTTTTTTTTTTTTTTTTCCGGTACACGGGCCTCTCACTGTTGTGGCCTCTCCCGTTGCAGAGCACAGGCTCTGGACGCGCAGGCTCAGCGGCCATGGCTCACAGGCCCAGCCGCTCCGCGGCATGTGGGATCTTCCTGAACCGGGGCACGAACCCATGTCCCCTGCATCGGCAGGTGGACTCCCAACCACTGCGCCACCAGGGAAGCCCTAGGCTTTAATTTATGGGTCAGAGTGTCCCTACGGTTCTGTCTCTGTGGGTTCCCTATCTTTCTAAAGTTTGTCTCTATAAAGACCTGTATTCAGTAAGCTTTAAGTCTGATTGTAGATAACAGAAAATACAAAAGGAAGTGCATTTCTCTCACAAATAAATGTCCAGCCATCAGCCGCCCTGGGCAAGTGTGATGTGAGGGACTCAGTCTCCTGCCTTATGCGCCACTGAATGTGGTTTTCATTCCTACCTCATGGTCCAAGGTAACTGCTGGAGCTCCAGCCATCATGTCTGCTTTCCAGCCAGCAGGAAAGAAGGGTCAAGTCTGGGCATGTCCTCTCCGTTTAAGAATAATTTTCAGAAGGTGCACTTACCCCTTCTGCTTATCTCTGGGCCCCTGAGTTAGTCCTAAGGCCATACTCTGCTGCAAAGGATGCTGGGAAATGTAATCTTATTTGGGTCAATTATGTGCCCATCTCACATCAAGGGTTCTGTTACTAAGGAAGAAGGATAAAGCAGATATTGGGAGACAGTTAACTTCTGCCCTATCATTTACTGATTGGGAACTCAAAAGCACCTCTCACTAACACTGTGATTGAAGAGGTTGTCTACATATAAAGTGAATACTATTTGGAGCTGAAAGACAGCCTGTGCTGATGTAGCCACAGCAGCCCTGAGAGGAAAAATTGTAGCTTTAATTGGAAAAAGAGGCTGGAAATAAAGAACCCAGCATTCAATTCAGGATGCTCAAAAAAGAAAAACAAAATTTTAAAAGGAAGGAAATGCTAGAGAGAGTCACTGGGGCTTGATCCAACCTTCCTACACTGAGAATAAAGTGGCCATGACGGGGGAGGACAAAGAGGGAGCCTGTACCAGCTTCTGGTGTGCGATGGGGAAATCACAGAGCTGGAAGGGAATGCCAGAGGGGGTCAGTCCTCCTATAGCTCCCATTGGTTGCCTCAGGTGATGGCAGACTCACTCCCTCCTGTGGGAGTCTCAGTACAAACCTCTAGTGTGTGCCTGCCCCTGCCTTCCGGGTGCTCACAGGCTCGTAGGGAGATATAAATTCTATCTTTTCCTCCCTCTCTTCTCCCTCCCTCTTCTTCCCCTTCCTGCCCATCCTTCTCCTCCTTTTTCTCCTCTTCCTGGCTTCCTCCGGCTTCCTGTCTAGACAGTCCCCAATTAGCTGTTCATTAAGGGGGTTAAGCTGATTAGAGTACTCTCTCCCTTCCTCCGCTGTGGCCACCATGGGCAGCGCCCAGCTAACCCCCCAGCCCCAGCCTCCTCACTCCGGTGCCCTGGAGGGGCAGAGGCCTGGGGGAAATCTTGCCAGCCCCGCCCAGGCAAGACCCCTGCAGCCGCATCTCTCCGACCCCATACACCAGCTTCCAGCCCTTTGCCCCTTCCGTGCCCGGGCCAGGAGCACCAGGAGTGCCCTTTCTCCTCCTGGCCACATTCTCCCAAGGCCTTCCCTGATTACCCAGCCAAGCGGGGCAGAAAGGGGGTCCCAGAGTGCTTTGCTCTTGCTGCTTCTGTGACCCTCCCCCAGGGAACATGGGCCTCCCACAGGCAGTTATTATATGGAGTGAAGCAGGGAACTCCAATCTCTCTCCTCTCCCCCCATCTCTTTCTGAACTTGGAGGGCAGGAGGGGGTGGCAGAGCGTGGCCTGAGGAGTTACAGAGTTGCCTTTGAATCCCAGCTCCACCACTTCTTGGCTCCCCAGGACCTCTCAGAGGGTCAGTTCTGCCCCCAGAGGACACTGGGCGGTGTCCGGGACGTCTCCAGCCATCATGACTGCGGGGCTCCTGGCATCCAGTGGGTGGGACCAGGGACGCTGCTCCACACCCCACAGCGCCCAGGATGGGACCGCTGAGGATGACCGGTGTCAGCAGTGCTGGGGGTAGTGGGGGAGGCCATCCCACGTGTTAAGTGCCCAGTGAGTGGTGGCTGATCCCAGCAGAACTGCGCTCCGTCCACCCACCTGTACACTCCACACACTCTCTGCCCACCCTGTGTTCCGGGCCCTGGAGACCCAGTGGTTGCCTGCAGTGGGCCCCCCAGGGGAGCTGGCACTGCAGGGGGACAGGCTAGTTTGTCAAGCAGACGGGTGGGTGCTCAGATGGGGGATGTACAGGCCCACCTGTCAGATGAAGCGTATGTGCTTAAACGGGGGACAGACAGGCACGTGGAAAGATACTTGGGGGTGGGCACCTACAGGCACGTGCGTCCGTTAAGGTTTGTGTCTTCGACGGGAGACGTAGGGGTGCTTGACGCTTACGTGGAGATATGTATGTTAATCAGAAAGATGGCCACTCGGATCGGGGAGGTCAAGGGCACGCCTGTTAAATGGAGAGACGCGTGCTTTGATGGGGCATGTACGGGCACTGTGTTAACCAACATCGGTTGCTCACGTGGGGCCATTCGCAGCATGTTTGTTCAGATGCAGGAACGCAGGCAGGAGAGTGACTCTTTCTTGCAGCGCCGGGCGCCCCCCGCCCCCCTCCTGGACCCTGGCTCCCAAAGGCCCCATCTCAGGAAGCTCTAGAAGGGCCTACGGAGGTGCAGCTGGGGGCAGGGTCCACGCCAGGCTATTTCCATCCAGGACAGGCTGTTCTAGGAAATCCTAAGTGAGCGTCTGACAGCCGTAACCTCATTCCCCCTGAAGCCCTGAGCCAGCCGGGAGCCCAACACAAACACACACACGCACGCACGCACGCACGCATGCACGCACACACAGCAGGGCCAGCCTCCTCCCTGCTGGCCGCCCTGGATGCCACCAGCTCCTCCTGTCCCTGGGAAAGCCCGGGCCTGTACCCAAGGCCCCGCTTGGCCGCCAGGTCCCTCTGGGCCGCCAACCGCATCCCAGGACACGCTCCCCCGCTCACACACTGATGCGCCCAGAGCCGACCAGGGCAGCAGCGTCTGTAACAGCAAAAGCAGCTGGTGGCCTGAGTGCCCGTCAGGGGGCTGGTTCCCAGATCTGGCTCACCCCTGGCCGTGCCATCACAGAGAATGAAAGCACCCCACGTGGAAATGCCACAGTAGGGGTGGGGGGAATGCAGCAGCATCTCAGGTGGGACAGCCCTGGGGACCCACGCAGATGCCTACTCGCAGAACCATCAACCCGAGACCCCAGAAACGGTGGCGGGCCTTGGAGGAGGGCGGGGGTCCTAACTGGGGCGGCTCTGCCCCAGGGGACACTGAGCCATGTCTGGGGACATCTATGGTTGTCATGACTTGGGGTGCTCCTGGCGTCGAGTGGGTGGAGCCAGGGAGGCTGCACCACACCCCACGGTGCCGAGGACGACCCACAGAGAATGACCCCGGCCCTGATGTGTGCAGCCTGAGAGGCCACCTTTTGCGGGGTGGCAGGCAGTGTGTCCCTAGAGACTGTCATACTGGGTGAAGTAAGTCAGAGAAAGACAAGTATCACATGATACCGCTTATGTGTGGCATCTAAAAAAAAAAAAGGTACAAACGAACTTATTTACAAAACAGAAGTAGAGTCACAGATGTAGGAAAGAATCTTATGGTTCCCAGGGGGCAAGGGAGAGGGAGGGATAAATTGGGAGATTGGGATTGACATATACACACCACTCTGTATAAAATACCTGGCTAAGGGCTTCCCTGGTGGCGCAGTGGTTGAGAGTCCGCCTGCCGACTCTTTGAGAGTTCGTGCCCCGGTCCGGGAAGATCCCACATGCCGTGGAGCGGCTGGGCCCGTGAGCCATGGCCGCTGAGCCTGCGTGTCCGGAGCCTGTGCTCCGCAACGGGAGAGGCCACAGCAGTGAGAGGCCCGCGTACCGCAAAAAAAAAAAAAAAAAACAAAAAAAAACCTGGCTAATAGGGACCTGCCATGTAGCACAGGGAACTCCACTTAGTACTCTGTGGTGACCTATGTGGGAAAGGAATCTAAAAAAGAGGGGATACATGTATGTGTATAACTGACTCACTTTGCTGTGCCCCTGAAGCTAACGCAGCATTGTAAATCAACTAGACTCCAATAAAAACTATTTAAAAAAAAAAAACAACCCCCACCATGTGTGGATCCACTGCGGGCCTCAGTGGGTGTGTTTCACTGTAAAATGGATTTTAAAACAATTCCTAAACATGTCTATCTCCAGATCCCCACATCCCCAGAGCCCAATTCCAGAGGAGGGGCCAGGCCAAGGACTCTGCCTTTTTTCAGACACGTCGTCATCCTTTGCTGTCACTAGAAAAAACCTCTGCAGAGGGGGGTGGGAGTGGGGGGTGGGATGCAGGGAGGCAGGCGGGGGGCATTCATGGTTCTTCAGGGCGGACGTGTGCCCCGCATCTCTGGGATCCGTCTTTCATGTCATGACAAGGCTCCTCCTGAGCCAGCGTCCATTCTGTGCCACGGCCTCCACGGAGGCTGTATGTGCCCATTTTATACCTTTTATTAATTGAGGCCGAGCTGGAGACCTTCTGGGTTCCCCAGGGCCACCGGGGTAGATAGTGAGACCCCCGTCTGCAGAGGAATGGCAGCAAGTAATTCCAGTGCGTGGGTGTGTGCCAGGCCCTGATCTAACGGCTTTACATGTTGTATTGCATTTAATACTCACGATGACCCTACAGGGAAGATTCTGTCCCCTGGGTAAGGATCGGTGGGGGGGGCACAAGCACAGAGCCACTTGGGCTTTGGGGCTTTGGACCAGTCCTCTGCCCACCCCGTGGCCTTCTCCAGGGCTCTGGTGTCCCTGGGGGCAGGGGGCAGCCCTGAGCCGACTTATGTCTGGAAGGAGAGAAGGTGGGGGCCGGACTCTGTCGTCCAGGGGCCCGTGTGGCGTCAGACTCCTCCTCCCGTGGGCCGTGTGACCCTGGGCGGCCCCCTTCCCAGCTCTCAGCCTTGCTTTGCCCCTCCTTACAATGGGCTCCCAGCCCCTCGTCCATGGGTTGCTGGGAGAAGTGGGGGCAGGGGCTCTGCGGGGAGGTGCAGGGGTCCTGGGAGTGGAATAACCCTGCCTGCCAGCCTTTGACCCTCTGGCCCTCCCCGCAGGCATCTCATCCCCGGTGAAGAAAACAGAGATGGACAAGTCCCCTTTCAACAGTCCGTCTCCCCAGGACTCGCCCCGCCTCTCCAGCTTCACCCAGCACCACCGGCCCGTCATCGCCGTGCACAGTGGTGAGCACCGCGGGCCCCGGGCGGGGAGGGGCGGCTGAGCCCTCTAACCAGGCCACTTATGGCGGTGAAGTCCCACCGGCTGTCTGACCACAAGTCCTATTGCTGTAGCCTCCCACCCGGGCAGGAAAGCCTGCAACTGCCATGGTAGAGAGCACCTGGGCCTGACTCTTTTGGGGCCTCAGTTTCCCCTTCTGTACATGGAGGTGCAGCCCGGGACTCACCCCTTAACCTGCTCCCCATGTGTCATACTCAAGCGGCCCACCGATGGACCCCGGGGCGGAATGGCCGCAATAGGAGGCAGACACGCAGAAGGACACACACAGGCCACACAGGGGTACGGGAGCTCTCAGCCACACAGACAGCGTGAGGTGTGAGCTGAGCCCGTCACCCGTCCACTGGGCTCATAAACGTCCCCCTCCCAGGGCTGTCCATAGGACCGAATGAATTAAATCACAATGAGTTAGATAAAAGCTTGAATGTCACCTGTTGCCCCTTGGTTGTGATAATGATGATTTAGTTCCATACAAGGGCAAATACACATACAGGGCAGAGGCAAACGTCAAAATAGCACAACAGTTTAGACTAGGAGCCGGCCAAGCAGGCCCCCCAATTGCCACCGTTCTTGTAAATAAAGTTTTATTGGCGGAGGGCCACACCCATCTGTTTACATGTCATCTGTGGTGGCTTTCAGGCAACAAGAGCAGAGTTGAGTAGCTGCATCAGAGACCCTATGGCCTGGAAAGCCAAAAGTATTTACTGTCTGGCCAGGGGCTAGAGAGAGAGGAAGGGGGAGTGACCACTAGTGGACACAGGGCTTCTTTTGGGGGCAGTGAACTGGTTCTGGAATTACGAAGTGAATATACTAAAAGTCACTGACTTGTTTAGAAAAAGAAAAAAAATAGCAAATACCACACTGGAATATTACTCAGCCATGAAAAGGGGTGAAGCATGGACACTCGCTACAACGTGGATGGACCTTGAGACCACAATGTTCAGTGAGAGAAGCCAGACACAGAAGGACACACAGTGGGTGATTCCATTGATGGGAAATCCACAGACAGAGAGTGGCTTCCTGGTTGTCAGGGGCTGGGGGAGGGGATGGGGGTGGTGCTAATGGGGACGGGGTTTCCTTTCAGGGGATGAGAATGTTCTAAAAGAGATTGTAGTAATGGTCATACAGCTCTGTGAATGTGCTAAAAAAACACAGTGAATTGTACACTTTAGAAGCATGGATTTTATAGTGTGCAAATAATATCTCAATTAAAAAAAAATATTGACCCACCAGCCATTTATGGAAAGAGCTAGCCGAGCCCCAGGTCAGGGTGTGGCCAGTCAGGCTGGGCTCGAACCCTGGATCTGCCACCTGCTTGCTCTGTGGCTGGGGCAGAGGACGTTCCCTCTGAGAGCCACGGTCATCCTCTGTGTTTTTTTTTTTTTTATTATTCAGTAGTCAGGACCTCCTCTGACCACAGCCGGGAAATGTTCTCTCTGATTTTTTTTTAAATTAATTAATTAATTTACTTATTTATTTTGGGCTGTGTTGGGTTTTCATTTCTGTGCGAGGGCTTTCTCTAGTTGTGGCAAGTGGGGGCCACTCTTCATCGCAGTGCGCGGGCCTCTCACTATCGCAGCCTCTCTTGTTGCGGAGCACAGGCTTCAGATGCGCAGGCTCAGTAGTTGTGGCTCCCAGGCTTAGTTGCTCCACGGCATGTGGGATCCTCCCAGACCAGGGTTCGAACCCGTGTCCCCTGCATTAGCAGGCAGATTCTCAACCACTGTGCCACCAGGGGAGCCCCCATCCTCTGTCTTAAAAAAAGACGTGATGAAGGGCTTCCCTGGTGGCGCAGTGGTTGAGAGTCCGCCTGCCAATGCAGGGGATACGGGTTCGAGCCCTGGTCTGGGAAGATCCCACATGCCGTGGAGCAACTGGGCCCGTGAGCCACAACTACTGAGCCTGCGCGTCTGGAGCCTGTGCTCCGCAACAAGAGAGGCTACGACAGTGAGAGGCCCGCGCACCGCGATGAAGAGTGGCCCCCGCTTGCCACAACTAGAGAAAGCCCTCGCACAGAAACGAAGACCCAGCACAGCCAAAAATAAATAAATAAATACATAAATTAAAAAAAAAAAGACGTGATGGGAATTCCCTGGCGGTCCAGTGGTTAGGACTCAGCAGTTTCACTGCCGACGGCCCAGGTCCCTGGTTGGGGGACTAAGATCCTGCAAGCCAAAAATAAATAAATTTAAAAAAATAAAAATAAATAAAAGTGCTCCAAGGGGTGACGCCAGAACTCTGTGGGGGTCACAGTAGATTCATCGAATCTGGGCGTGTAAATGACAGCAGGGCCTGGTCATGGCAGATGCCACTGGGTCTACATATTCGTATTATTCAATACAATTCGTATTATTCAATTCAATACATATTCATATTATTAAAGGTGCCACAGCGTGGGCGTGACGCACACCCACAAACATAGTCATTCGGAGACAGGGCGGCCTGGCGGGAGCCCCTGGTGACCACTGCCCCCCTCCTCTCCACAGGGATCGCCCGGAGCCCTCACCCGTCCTCGGCCCTGCACTTCCCCACCACGTCCATCCTGCCCCAGACGGCCTCCACCTACTTCCCGCACACGGCCATCCGCTACCCACCTCACCTCAACCCCCAGGACCCGCTCAAAGATCTTGTGTCGCTGGCCTGCGATCCGGCCAGTCAGCAGCCTGGACCGGTGAGTTTGGGGGGCACGACCTCCCTGGGGCCCTGGCGCGAGTGTCAGGCAGCCCTTCCTCTGCCAGGGCAGCTTCTGTTTTACAAACGGCGGGGTCCACAGCCCCTGGAGCCAGACCGGGTGGGAATTCAGGCTTTTTCAGATGTCTGAGCGGACGGTATTCTAGGAAGCCCCCAAATCAAACACGGTTACGGCTGAGCTCAGGCCGCCTTTGGCCAGACTTCCACCAAAGCTTTTGGTGTCCGGAGCCTTTCAGATCTGGGAACTGCGGGTGAGGTGGTGGATGAATGAATGCGTACTCGCGGCAAATGCAGGGAGATGCGTCTAGGCCGCCCATGAGGTCCAGCGATGCTGTTTAGGAGGCGTGGAAGGAAAGCCAGTGGGTACACAGTAGCCTGAGGAGGCAGGGAAGGCATGGCGATCCCAGGATGCTGGAGGCCTGCGGGGTCAGGCGAGCACCGGGCACCCACCAAACTCGTCCCGGCCGTGCCCACCAGGCCGGTCCACAGCCCCGGGGTGGACGGCAGCCCGAGGCGGAGGGGGCGCCCGCCGCCTTAACCACCTGTCTCTCTGTTCCCCCCAGTTAAATGGAAGTGGCCAGCTCAAAATGTCCAGTCACTGCATTTCTGCTCAGATGCTGGCACCCCCGCCCCCCGGGCTGCCGCGGCTGGCGCTCCCCCCCGCCACCAAACCCACCTCCGAGGGAGGAAGCTCGTCGCCGACCTCGCCCTGTAAGCACCCGGGAAGGTGTCCCCGAGGGGCCCCTCCCCTCCCCGGCCCTGCCTCTGGGGTCGGGGTCTCAGGCCCAGCCCAGTGGGTACCGGCGAGTTTGGTGGGTCCCCAGATGGAGGCCTGGGGCCCACGTGGTCAGGTCCACACAGGGCCAAGGCAGCCTGAGGGGATGGCCAGGGGCAAGTCTGGGGTCCACCCCCATTGGCCGAGTGGCCTGGGGCCCCCGTGTCCCCCCCTCTGGGCCTCTAAACCCTCTTCCGTGCAACAAGCAGCTGGCAGTAGGTGAAGATCTCAAACTGGAGGTGGGAGGGCCCGACCCGGCCCCCAGAAGCCTTTTGTCTGAGGAAAATGAGAATCTGTTGTGGTTATGGTGGCTTTAAAATCAGGACATCTCACATAGAAATTCCAGAGTTCCGGATTCTCCGGGGAAACTGGCCCCAGTGGGCCCTGCTCCTGCTGGTAACCTGGGCTGGGCCACATCTTTAGACAGGACACACCCTGCCTGCCCACCTGACCCCAGGAGGCCCTGGGTTGGCTGCCTCGCCTTCTATAACTTTCTGCTCTCTGGATGTGGGTCCAGGTGGTAGCCTGGTGGGAGACCCTGGCTTGGTCTCCTAACCTTCTAGAACTTTCCACCCTCTGGATGTGGCTCCAGATTATGGCTCACCAGCCCCCAGGGCACCTCCCCCTCCCCCACCACCCCCAACCCCAGTCCAGGGCTGCTCCAGGCTGGGAAGAGGTTCCTAGAATTCCCATCCTGGGGTCTATCTACCCCATCAGTGGTGGCTCTGCCCCCAGCCTCTCCCTAAATCCCCTTCCTCTTTGGGTGTCTCTCCCTCGCTCCCCAGATGAGATTCCTCACCCCACCCAAGCAGGAGGGGCCAGCCCTCCCATCTGGGCCCCATCGGCCCCCCTCCCCGCATTCAGCACCCCAGTATTTCTTCCCCAGCATCCACTGCCTGCCGAGACCCGGGGCAGCCTCACGTGCAGACGGGCTTTCTCCAAACACCATGATGGAGCACAGGGCACTGGGTTGCAATCCTGCCCCTGCATCTCGCTCCCTGTGTAACCTTAGGCAAACCTCCTCCCCTCTCTGAGCCTCAGTTTTCTCAGCCGCAAAATGGGAGAGTCACCAGAGGGTGGTGGCGAGTGAGTCAGTGCAATAGATCAGGGAGAACGTTTAGCGGGAGGCCGGGTGCAG
This sequence comes from Delphinapterus leucas, assembly GCF_059928025.1. Lineage (NCBI taxonomy): Eukaryota > Metazoa > Chordata > Mammalia > Artiodactyla > Monodontidae > Delphinapterus > Delphinapterus leucas. The sequence continues at coordinate 17,073,679 of NW_028322234.1, forward strand.
AGGACAGAGTCGGCATGCGGCGCTGGTCTTCACCTACTCTCCCTGCTTTCTCATCTGTGAAATGGGCATAATGTTCATGTCTGCCGCGTTGAGGCTGCCGAGGGTTAAAATGGGATAGTGCCCAGTGCCTGGCTTACAGTGACGCTTAATAGACGAGGGAGAAACACGGATTTCTTCTCCTTCCTCTGCACCGGCTTCTGAACTGCAGGTGCAGCCTGCTTCCCAGCCCCCACCCCCAAATCCCCCAAGCCTCACCACCTCCCACTTATCTGCACCCTGGTGGAGACCACATGGGGACCCTCCCGCCACCCCTGTCCCCTCCCCAGCCTGGGTTGCGAATCATTCACTCACCGGCAAAACATAGTGCGATTAAAATATAATCATATATATATATGTGCACACACGCAGCCTTCCCCATGCCCTCTCCAGGAGGGAAATTAATAAATAAAACGCCCTCAATAATTCATGGCCCCCCACGCGGCGGGATGCAGGCCGCAGGAGCAGGATGGACCAGGCAGTGGAACACTGAATAATTCACAGGCGGTTTCTGGATTATGAAACTTTCGTCCTGCGCCTACCCTCTCAGCAGACACCTACCCGCGTGACCCCGGGGGCCCGAGACCGTGGGCTTTTCGGGGTGCCTGGACCATCGGGGGAGGGCGGCAAGCTCGGAGGCACCGGCTGCTGGGTATGAAGGCCCGGCTGTGTGACCCTGGGCAGCGGCCACCCTCTCTGGTGCTCCCGCGTCGCCCCCGCGCTAACGGGCTTTCGGTCTCTCTCCTCCCCGCAGCCTACTCTACGCCCGGCACGTCCCCTGCAAACCGTTCCTTTGTGGGATTAGGACCAAGGGATCCAACGGGCATTTATCAGGCACAGGTAGGGGCCAAGAGGCCGGCTGGTGGGGGGGTGGGAGGGGCAGGGCAGAGGGGCTGGCCTGGGCGCGCAGGTAGAGGCCGGCCTGCTGGGTCCCGTGCCGCTCCCGCCAGCCGCACCCCTGGCACGGTGGCCAGCCTCCCAGCCCCTTCCAGGGCCTCGAGCCCACGCCCGGGGACGTGGTATGGCCCCAAATCCTGCCAGGGGGCACTCCTGGCAGAGCTGCTGTGGGGCTGGGATTTTCACCGCCCTGGCCCCATTTGTACCTATGGGAAGACTGAGGCTCGCAGAGGCAAGGGGATTTGCCCAGGATCACACAGTGCTTCAGCCCAGGCTTTCAACCCCCCAGCCTTCATCCCCTCCCACGCCGGCCGGAGGGAGGGACCACAGGAGAGGGAGGGTAGGGGGTGCCAGAGGACCCCAGGACAGCAGGGGCAGGTGGGAGGCTGAGGCAGCCCATGGCAGGGGGCGGGGCCTCCTGGTAGGGCCTGCAAGCCCCCAGCCCTGGCTCCAGCTTGCGAAGTGGGAGTGGGGTGGCAGAGGCGGGGTGAGCATCACTGTAGCTGAGCGCACACCAGGGCGGGGGCGTGAGGCTGGCTGAGGACGAGACGAGGAGGCTCAGAGAGGAGGAGTGAGTTGCCTGAGGCTGCACAGCAGTGCAGGGCAGAGCCTTGATGGGTCTGGAACTGAGACTCATGGCTCCCAGCTTCTCTCGGGGTGGGAGGTGGCCTCAGCCCCTGCCCACGTGTCCCCGACACCCGCCTTTGGGCCAGGGTCCACATCTGTGTTGCGTGCAAGCCGGGAGTGTGTTGGCAGGGGGTGTTCAAGGGTGGTGGCTGGACCCCAGAGCCATGCTCCCTGGTGCGTGTTGGGGAGGGAGTCACGGGATATGAAACAGCCACCAGCTGCTCCAGGCCCAGTGAGGCCCAGACACACAGAGAAACCTCTTCAGGGCTGCCCAGCATCTCCAAATCCCCAGAGCCATAGAGTGTGGGGATTTGTGGGGTCCCCAGGGGTCAGGTTCGGATCCTCGAGCCACTTTGGGAGGGTCCCCCGCAGTGGAGTTCGTGGGGAGGCGTGGGGAGGCGTGGGGAGGCGGTGGAGTGGTAGCCACATCCCCGGAGACAAGGATGAGACCAGAATCAGCCACGCTGACCATCCACCACAGCCTGGACCCCTGGCGACCATCTGAGGCTGGCCAGGTTGCTGTTGGCAGCTCAGGGGGACAGAGTGGGTGGGCAGGACCTGGCTATCCCCCTCCCTCCCTGCCCAGACTTTAGCTGGGGGTGCTGGGGTCAGGGCACCAGGGCTAACTGCGGGGAGCTCTGAACCTCAGTCTCTTCTTCTGGCCTTGGGCACCTCCTGGGAGTCTTTGAAGGGTCTGGAGCATTAGGGGACCAATTTTACCCAGAAAGGGCACTGAAAGGCCAAGACCACCCCACACACCCTCGCACACCCAAACTGTAAGTGTCCTGCTTTACAGAGCCCCAGCCAGGATCCGACAGAGGGGGTCACTTGGTCAGGGTTACCCACCGAGCTGGGGTGGCCCCAGGATTCCCCGCCTTGAGTTTTGGGTTCTGTCCTGGCCTAGACACCCCTGCCCCCCGGTGCTCAGGGAGCCAGGCGTTTCCTCTCCCACCCCCACCTGACAGCCCTCCCCGCTGGAGGCTGGGAATGTCCTAATTGCTGCAGAAAGCAAAGCTAATAAAAGTGACAGGGAGGGGGCCCTGGCCCCTTAACCCTTCCCCAGCCTCCCCCCCACCCCATTGTCAACCCCTGCATGGGGGGACGGGGGACCACCCGGAGCCAATGGCCTGCAAGGGGAGGGAAACCAAGGTGCCGGGGAGGGGGGCACCTTTGGTCACCACCCACCTTGGCCAGCAGGCCCCGCTGGGGACCCAGAGAGAGTGGGTCTGGGGCTGTGGAGGAACCTGGGGGTCGGGGGGGCGCATCCAGGGCCCTGCCTGGGTGGGGAGGGGTGAGAGCCTGGTGTCAGGTAGAGTAGGGTGTCCAGGCAGGGGCATCAGCACTGCCAAGGGCTGGAAATGATGGGGAAAGAGCCTGAATGTGGAAGACCTCAAATGCGGGCTTTGGCCTGGGGGCCGAAGGGAGCCACTGAAGGGATGAGAGGGAGGCAGGAGCACAGCCAGGGCTGGGAGTTGGAAAGAACTTCGTGGGGCTGGTGGGGGAGGGTGGCACGGAAGGTGACAGACGGATGAGAGACCCCAAGGCTTATGGAAAAGGCGAGGCCCCCCCATCTGGGTCTGGTGGAGGACCCCGCCAGCACCACGCAGGCAGGACCACGGGTCCCTGGACTAAGGGCACCTAAGTCCCCCGGTGGGTTCAGCCCCCCACCCCCGGCAGACCCTGGAAGGAGGGAAGGGTGGGAGGAAGGGGCCATGAGACCCGCTCCCCGCTCTTGGAGCCCCTTTGCAAAGGGCTCAGAGCCCAGAGGCCTCTCCTTTCTGGCCCAGTCAGCACTTCCTCCGCCTTCATTATTCCTGGCCGGTTGGCTTTCCTCTGCCCCCACCCCCGGCCCCTGCCTCCCAGCCTGCAGCGGCTTCTCTCCCCGCACCACCTGCCCTTCCATCTCCTGCCCTCCCCACAGTCAGTGCCTTGCCCCCGATCAATAGCCTCTCCCCTCAATCAGCGCCCCTCCCCCAATCGATGTCGGTTGATCTCTCCCTGATCGATTGCCCACCTTCTTCATCCCCTCCACCCCCGTCTCTCACCATCAGTCCCCCCAGTCCTGAGCCATCCATCACTTTGGCCCCCAGAGTGGGGCTCTTGTGGACTCTGACACCCCCGCCCCCTCCGCTGTGTGAAGGGGTCCACCCGGCCGAGCATTTTACACCAGAAGCTCTTTGCCCATCACGCCCATTCAGCAGATGAGCAAACCGAGGTCCAGAGGAATTTAAGCCACATGCCCAAAGCCACACTGGTGGCTCCAGCCAGGCCAGGGGGATGCCAGAAGAGCCCAGAACTCACTACTGACACCGCGTGGCCTCTGTCTCCCCCTCAGCTGATGGGGGACGATGTTGAGTTGAGGGTGCCCCCCCGCCCCACTGCTGTGGGCAGAGAGCCTAGGAGGGGAGGAGGCAGGGAGGAAGGGCCTAGGGGAGGCCAGCCACCACCAGGGAGGGTCACGCCCAGAATCTGTCTGGTTGCCAACGGAAACCAGACATGAGGTAATGGCCAAGATGAACTTGAACTTGGCTGGAGGTGGGGGGCTGGGAGCCATGGCGCCAGTTCGATGGGATGGTCCAGCGGCTGCAGGGTGGCCTGGTTGGAGGGGGTGCGATTGATTTACAGCAGGGGGTGGAGGAGCAGCGCTGCTGTGACCCCAGCGGGGTGGTGATGGGGGTTACCTACCCCCAGGCCCGCCCCACACAGGCGAATAGGATGCATTTCCAGGGGAAGGGTCTGTACAGCGGCTTCCCTGTGGAAGCTGTCCATGCAGACCTGGCCACCTGACCCAGAGCCTCAGTCTCCCCCTCTGGAAGGTAGGAGTCATGACCCCCTCAAAGGCCAGGCTAAGGGGTCAACCCCAGGCAGGGGGACAGGCGAGGACTGAGGCCTCTCAGGCCTGAGTTCGAATTCTGGCTTCTCCCCTCCCACGCTGGTGGGCTTGGGCAAGTTACCTTACCCCTCTGAGCCCCGGTTTTCTTCACTGCAAAACGGGGTCTGGGGGCAGTAGTCCCTCTTTCATGGGGGTTCTGGGGGAACCGTTAAATGGGAAAATGTCACCCTCTGCGGACAAGGTAGGCAGATCCCCTCCCCTATTTTATACTCAGGGCAATGAGGTGCGGGGGTGAGGTTGCCGGATTTAGCAAACAAAACCACAGAATGCTCGAGTAGATTTCAATTCCAGATAAAGGATTGAAAAGAAATAATAAATTTTTTTTAGCCTAAGTATATCCCAAAAGTTGCATGAGATGGACTTATATTAACAGGTTTATCCGTAGTTTATCTAGAATCCAGATGTCACTGTACATCCTGAGGTTTATCTAGCAGCTCTGCTTAGGGGCAAAGTCACTTGCCCAGGGTCACCCAGCCGGTTATGCCAGGTCTGGGATAGGGGAGACAGAGGTCCCAGGTCCCAGGGGGTAGGGGGGCCTCAGTGGGTATGGGCAGTGGCTGGCGGAGCCTGACCCCCCATCTCTCTCCTTCTCTCTCTTTCTCTTTCTCTGTGTCCCCCTTGGGCCACCCAGTCCTGGTATCTGGGATAAGAAAGATTTCTTCCCACGCCCTGCTCCTTCGTCCCGGGAATCGCGGGGAGCCACACAGCCGGCCCCCGGCCCACGTTTTTGGTGGCAAGCTAGAGCAAGCAAGAACACCCCGCTGACTCCCAGCCCGGCCGAAAGACAAAACACACAGACACATAACACACAGGAGGAAAAGAAAAAAGAAAAAAAAAAAAGGAGAAAAAAAAAAAAAGACAAACGGGAAAAAAAACAAAAACAAAAGAAAACCACACATAAAAATAAACCCACCCAACCAAGAAGGTAAAAGGTAAAGATGGCAACGCTTCGGACTCTCGGGATGCCGCGGCCGGACGGACCGGACTGGAGGGCCAGGCCCCACTGCCCCTGGGAGCGGGCGCTCGGGGCGTCCTAAGTTATTCATCTCCTCTCGCTGCTGCTCTGGGAGGGCCGGCTGCCCCCACCTCCGCCCTGGACCAGGTGAGCGCAGCCTGGTGCCCGTGCCCAGCCGACGGGGCAGGACACCCAGCGAGGCCGCCTCTCCCGCGCGCCCCCATCGCCACTGCCACCGGGACAGTGTTTGCCAAGTGGGGAGGCAGCCCCCGGGGGGCCGGCGAGGACCCCGGCGGCAGGCAGCAGAGGCCACCGCGGAGGCTGGGGTGGGCAGGGGTGCGACAGGGGCAGAAGAGGGTTGCGGGGAGACCCCGGGCATCGCCGGGGGACAAGGACGCATGGCCAATACTCTCTCAGGAGTGCCCCGCGGTTGTGGACGTCTCCGCCCCCACCCCCCCCAGAGCGCGCCGGGGACTCGGTCTTTAGTGAAGTCCTGTGCGCGCCAGCCCGGTTTGGGAGACATCTCTATGCAAATGACCCCCAGCCCGCCCACCCCCCCCAGGCATAGGAGGCCACCCTAGCGCACCCCAGTCCCCGGGGGAGGGCCCCGCGTTGCACACACTGTAAGAAATGCACTTTCCGAGGAGGGGGCTGGGGGCGGTGGAGCGGAGGGGCCCGGGGCTGCTCTGGACTCTCCATCCACCCAAGCCCTGAATGGGGAGGACCCCACCACCCCGCTTAGCCCATGGAGGTGTGGGAGGTGAGAGCGAGTGGTTTAAGTGCCTGATTCCCACCGCCCGCCCCCCCCCTTTGTCCAGCTGGGAAGCGAGTGGCCGTGGGCATCCTCCAGCCTCCTCCCCCGTCACCCAGCCCCTCCAGTTGCTGACCCCTCATTGCTATGCCCCCCTCAGAGCTAGAGCGATGGGAACCCGCCCAGTGGGCCCAAGGGGCAGAGCTGGGCATCCCCCCAGCGTCCTGCCGTGCTGGGGCACGGGGGTGGGATCTGGGGAAGGCGGTGTGCCCCCCGCCAACGCCTCCTCTGCCAGTGCCTTACATCCTGGAGCGACACCCCCTCCCTGGTGCCTCCCGGCCCAAAGGGGGACCACGGTTTGCACTTTCATCCCCCCACCCCCCGCCGAAGTGGGGCACAGCCGGGAGGTGCATCGCAGCTGGGCCGCCAGAAGGAGAGAAGGCCAGGCTGGGTGCAGTCCACATGTGCCTGGACAGGGCAGGGGGCTCTGGCTGGGGGCAGGGAGGGTCAGCGCCTCGGGGCTTCCTGCAGCCTTGTAGGGGGCCTCCCATCTGCTAAACATTTTCCGTTGAGCCTCTCCAAAAACACTAAATCTGGGGCCACCGGGTGTCCCCTCACCCCAGCTGCCCGGCCCCATCCATGCCTCCACCCCGGGATGGCCATCTTGGGTGGGGAGCCTGGGAGGGGGTGTTAGGTGTTCTAGGGTCACCAGGCCCAAACACAAGGACCCCTCCCGGCCCATCCGTCTGAGCCCCAACTGGCCTCCTCCATGCCTGGCGCTGGGGAATCCTGACCTCCATCCCCGGACCCAGGCCTAAGCCATGGCCCTGGGCAGGCCTCCGCTTCACCTGCTCCCAGCCTGGCCCTCCCCTCCCTCTCCCGGTGAAACCCCGGTGCCCCAGCCCGGCCAGCCTCCCCCCACATCCCCAGACACCAGACTTTCCTCCTCCCAAACCAGCCCAAGGGGCTTGGCGAACCCACTCGATCATAAAGAGAAACGACCCCTCCCCCGCAGACCCTTCCCCACCAGCCCCACTCCCGCTGTCCGGAGGGGTTCAAGAACCCTTGGTCCGTCCCTCTGTCCCCAGGGCCCCTCCACCGGGTGGCTGCTGGGGACCAAAGCGTGGGCCGCTCTCCAGGAGAGCAGGGGGTTGTGTAGTTGGGGTATCCGGAAGCTTCTCAGCCGGGAACCTTAGGGTGCGGGTAGGTGGGGGAGGGGAGGGGGCACCTGGCAGCCCCCAGCTACCTAACTTTGCATGGTGCTTAGTCGAGGATTCCTGTGACCTGGCTCCTGACGTCAGCTCGCGGCGGCTGAAACTGCATGGCGAATGATACTGGCTCTATCTCCCTCCCCCAGCCCTCCCCTAGCCCTCCCCCCCCACCTCCTCCTCTTAAAAAGAAAAAAAAAAAAAAAAGATACAAAAAAAAAAAACCTTAAAAAAAAATTCCATGTTTCCTAATTTGCACGAAATTTTCTACCACATGATGTGCCTTGCCTTCCAAAAATAAGTATTACCTTTAAACAATATCAGCGCACACAGATAGCTGCATGCACTGCTCGTGTAGTTAAAAAAAAAAAGAAAAAGACAAAGCAATGACATGAAATAAAAAGTAAAAATTGAAAAGATGTATTTCTATTTGTAAAAAAAAAAAATTAAGAATTAAAAAAAAATCATATTGCTAAAAAATCAGCAGTCCACGGAACAATCGCCCCACGGTTTGCCCTCCCCCCAGCCCACCCTTGGCCGCATCTCCATGTCTCCTGCTGCATTGGGGGTACCCCCTGGTGCTCTGCGACGCCCCCCAGCCCCACCCTCGGTCTCCAGAGGGGTTGTTTCCGAATCCCCTGCCCACAGAGGCTGGCGGACAGACCTCAGGGGTGTCCCCTGACACCGGGCAAGGGCTTCTCCCCTCACTGGGCCACAGGCCGGCCCCCCAGACGCCACGCATGCACCCGCGACCCATGCGGTCCGCCCGTGGGGCGGTCGCCCTGCCGACAGCCAGACTGCCCCCATCCCACCTCTCCCGCAGGCTGGCGTCCCCCTGGCTCAGGGTCAAATCGCTGTTCCGCCCCCAGCCCCTTCTCCCCCTGTGCAGTCCCCCGCCTTCTTGCCAAAGGACCCACCTCACCCCAACCCTGGAGACTGGCCTTGGGTGGCAGGAAGGACCCTCCTGCTCTCCCACCCAGTTCTACTATGTCTTCCAGCTGTAACTGTGGAGGGGGGTCTGGTGTGAAACAAAAAGACAAAACCCGAACCCAATATATGCAATATTTGTCTGTCTGTACTTGTAGGTCTAGTTCAGCCATCGGAGGCCCGGCCGGGGGGGCCAGGGGGCAGGGGCAGCCAGGGGCACAGCGTCCCAGGCCCTGGCAGGGGTGGGCAGGGGGCTGGCCGTGCTGTTGTCTTCTCGGTTTTATTTTCTCGTATTTTCCTTCCTTCCTTTCTCTCTCTCTCTTTCTCTCTTTTTTCTCCCAATTTCCTTTGCCTTTCACTCAACCAAAGCTGAGACAGTAGCAGTTAGTGGGGTGTCCAGGCAGGAGGACCAAAGGGCCGGGTCCTTCAACCTTGCCACCTCTGGCTGGCCATCCCTGGGCCCCTCAGACATCTCCTCTGGGGATCCACCAGGCAGACGGTCCCCATTCATTCCCTGGCCACCACCTCAGACTTTAGAATTGTCTCCAGAGCCGGTTGGGGCCTTGCAGACAGGCCCGGGCTTTCATCCACCACCATACGCTCATGTCATGTTTTCTTTCGAAAAGTCACCTCAGCAAGCCCCAGGGGCCAGAGCGAGAGCCCAGACCACGGCCTCAGCTGGGCCTTGACATTGCCCTTGAGAACTGCCCTTTGGCCTGAGAGCCCAAGGCCATGCTTGTCAGTTTCCATGAGGGCTGATTTCTGGTTTTCATTCCCTGCCCGCCCCAGGGAAGTGGGAGCAGCCAGTGGCACGGGGAGTGGGTGGCCCGTCCCTGCAGGACCCCTCCCCCAAGGGCTTCACCGGGACCACCTTGTCCCTCACGGCCCGCACTCCACAGCACCCCGGGCCCCAGAGCTCCACCCTTCCTCGCCCCCAGCTGTGCGTCAGGATAAGGCAGAAGCACTAGGAACCAGCCGGCTCACCTGCCTTTGCAGTTTGGGTCGATGCCCGGGGAGGGCGGCGGGCAGGGGGTTGGGCGGTGGTGTTGTTTTTGAACATAGATGAAACTGACATCTCAAACCTGCGGCCCACTGGCCCATTGTCCATCCCATAGGGAGTCCCCCAGCCTGACCTTGGGGTCCAGCCCTTGCTGTGGAAAAGACTAAGGAGACCTCCCCAATATATGCAAATTGCCCCCATCCCTCTCTTTGGATGAGGGAGGGCACCGGACCCCAATCTGGGTGGAGAGGGTGGTGTGGAGAGGTCAAGCTGACCTGGCCCTATCTGACTGGGGCGGGGGTCCGGGGTGCCCCGTGCCCAGGTCTGGAACCCCGGTTCTGGCCGAGTTCTGAGCCCAGGTTCCCACCCTGAGCTAGACAATCAGACTGGAAAGGAACCTCAGAGGAGACATGGGGCGGGTGGGGGGCTGCTGCGGCTCCCCAGGCAGCAGTCTCGGCCTCAGCACCCCCTCCCTGCTCCGGAACTTCCTCTCTGTCCCCAGAGGCCGCAGTGTTCAAGAGCAAGCAGATCTGGCTGGACAGCGGCCAGTGACCGCGGCAGGGTCCCCGGGGCCCGGAGCAACCATCCAGCCCCCTGGAAGAGACAGCACACAGGACACCCACACACACACCCCTCCTCTGGCTTCTCTGACGGTACTTTGACCTCCAGCGTAGGGCTATACTATACATTATATATATATATATATGTGTGTATAATTTTGGAATTTTTTTCTCATAATACAGATTATACAGTGGCTACTTTTTATTTTGGCCTGGATTCTCTCTCTGAGACCCTGATTTTTACTTTTTTGTGGGGCGGGGGGGAGGGAGGGTGATGGGCGAGAGGTTCCGGAGACCCATCCTCAAATCCAGCATCCCCCGCATCCTCCCATCTTTCCCCGTTTCTGCCGCTTTGGACACTTCCTGAGGGTCTCATCTCCACACTGACACCACCTCTCCGCCATCCATGTATCCCTAAGCGTTTCAGAGTGCGTGGGGTCCGAGCTGGCCCCAGAGGCCCACACTCCCCCCCCCCACCCCCGGCCCCTTCCCCGGGCAAGGCAGGGAGACAGACCCAGAGCGATCCCAGCAGGACTTGTTGCCAGCGATACCAAAACAGACTTTTCCCAAGCAGTGCCTCACATGTCTGCTGGTGTGGCTTTGGGGTTCTCCTCCCCCAGTCCCTGGGGGTCCCCTAGGCCTCAGAAAAGAGGAGGTGGGATCCAACAGGATTAAGGGCTCCAGAAGAGGAAGGAAGTCCCACACCCCCCAAGCTCCCACCCTCCCTACAGCCCTGCCTTCACGCCACCTGGCTAGAAGGGGACCCACTGGAAAAGGGACAGGAGCTACCTCAGCCCCCCCTCTAGTGGTGAGACCCCAAAGCCCATTCCCAAAAATGCATCGACATCCCATCCTCCCAATCTTGGGCCCCAGCCAGGCCCCCTGAAACCAAAGCCCCTTCACATCCAGGGGTCCTGGCCCCTACCCCCAACTTGTCACCCTCCCACCCCCCAGGGCTGCACATGGGGGCGGGACAAGCCGTGTCTGACGGGCAGAACACGTGTCGTGGGGGGAGGGACGACAGAGAGAGGGGAGAGGGACCCATTTTCCTCTCTGAATTTTCTTTCCTTCTTTCTCTCTCTTTTTTTCTTTCTAAAATTTTTGGTGGTGTTGCTGTTAATTTCCTTTTCCCTCTGAGATGTTTTTTGAGGGTTTTTTTCCCCCCATTTTGTATTTTACCGATATTACCAGGATAGTTTACTCTGCTTCTCGCTTGCTGCCGCACACACCGGATACAACACACACGCGCGCACGCATGCACACACACACGCACACACCCCATGCTCATGAACCCATGTTGGGAGAAGGTTCGGGCTGGGCTCACTCCCCTCCTCCTCTTCCTCCCCAAGGTGGGGACAGGACAGGGGACAAGGGGACATCTGAGCAGACCCAGGCCCAGCCTTCTCCTTGCCCGGCTCCCCTGCCCTGCGCCCTCACATCATACTCCGATCATAACCTTGTATATTACGCAGTCATTTTGGTTTCCGCCGACGCGCCTACCTAAGTACCATTTACAGAAAGTGACTCTGGCTGTTATTATTTTGTTTGTTTCCCTATGCAAAAAAAAAAAAGAAAAGAAAAGAAAAAATGAAAAAGGGGGGTTCCATAAAAGATTCAATAAAAGGCAAAAAAAAATGTATAAAAATTAAACAAGCTATGCTTCGACTCTTTCTAGCTGTCTTGGGTCCTCCTTTCTGTGTTCCATTTGGGCTGTTCTGTGTTCTGTACCAAAGTGAAGGGAAGAGGCTGGAGGGCAGGCGGCCTCAGGAAACCGGTTCCGGGATTCTCCCGGAGTCTTTGATCAACAAATTCCATGGGCATCTATGGAGCACCTGCTCTGTGCCAGGCACAGGGAACTCCACCTCCTACGTGGCTCCAAGGACAGAGCCTGGCACACAGTTGGTGCTCCAAAAATGCACAGAATGCCTTCCCTCTTTTTTTTTTTTTTCTTTTCCACCTAGCAAACTCCCATTCATTCAGCAAAGACTTCCTGAGTACCAAGTACTGGGGACACAGTGGAGAACAAAAAAACCACCCCAGATGATCTGCCTTCATGGCACTTACAGTTCCAAGTTGGGAAAATGGACAGTAAACAATAAAAATAAGTAAATGTTGGAGGACGTAAGTGCCAAGGAGACAAATGAAGCAGAATAAGGGATAGGAGAGTCAGCCTCACACGAGGAAGTAACGTTTAAACAGAGATTTGAATAGAGAGGGAGAAACAGCCCCCTGAAAATCTGGCAGAAGAGTTTTCCAGGCAGAGGGCACAGCCCATGCAAAGGCCCTGGGGCAGCACCATGCCTGGTGTGCTGGAGGAACAGCGAGGAGGCCCGTGTGTCTGGAGCAGAGTGAGCGAGGGGGAGAGAGGGAGGAGGTCAGGGCAGGGAGGGGACGGGGCAGGTCATCCAGGGCCTTGTGGGCCACGGGGTAAAACTTGGGCTTTTACCCCAGGAGGGATGTGGGAGCCCCCGAGGGCAGTGAGCAGAGGTAGGACAGGACAACTTGGTGCCAATACCCTCTCCTCCAGAGAGCCCTCTCTACGTGCCTGGGCAGAGCCCCTGCTATCCCTCCTAGCACCCCAGCACCCCAGTCTCTTCCACACCACCCCTGACCACTCATAGCTGGCAGTATCCATGTCCAGCTCCTACCCCGAAGCCACAGGGGCTCCTCAAAGGCTGGGGTCAGGGAAGCATCATGGATGTGAGGGGCAGTCACTTCTCCTCCTTGGAGGCTGGGGTCTGAAACCTTGTCCCCCATCCTGGCCCCCATTCCAAGTCCCCCAGGGACCCCCAAGACGTGCAGTCAAAGCTCTCCGCTGCACAGGCTCCTTCCATCCTACCCACAAGCCTCCCCGGGAAGGACGTTTATATCCCCTTTCACTGGCGGGGAAACTGAGGCACGAAGCGAAGGCAAGACGCACGGAGAGGGACCCAGGTGCGGTGCGCCGACGCTGACGCGCAGGTGCGCAGCCCCACGCTGCTGCCCAGTAACAGGCACAGAAGACACAATCGTTGGGGGCCAGGGGTGGAGTCCGAGACCCCCTCCAAGACGGACACGTACCCTTCCCATGCCCTACCCCCAACCGGGGTGGGCTCTTCTGCGCTCAGCGGCGAGGTTCTGGCGCCCCCCTGTGGGAGGACCTAGGACGTGGACCCAGAAAGCGGGTCCCGGATGGAGAGGTCAGCTGACCCGCATCCCCACAGTCCGGCTCTCCTGGCGGAGGGGCGGAGGGGAGCTCTAGCAGGAGCTTCTTTTGCGGGGTGGGGATCTCATCTTGGGTGAGGGGCTCAGTCCGGGGGTGGGCGTTCAGCTGGGATGGAGGGTTCAGCCGGGGCTGGAGATTCATCCTGGGGCCGCGTCTCTGCCGGGCTGGGGGCTCAACCTGTCCTTTTATCTCAAGGAAAGCCTCAGTGTTTTTCATCCATTGGCCCCTGGGGTGAAGCAGTTTTTGGCTTTGAGGGGCTGTCCCAGCCCTGGCTCCCCACTAAACGCCGTAAAAGGGCCAGGTGTGCAACGACCTAAAAGAACGCACCCCCAAACGCCCCCGTCGCCCCCTAGTGGGGAAGTCCCGCCCCCTGCGGAAGGGGAGGAGCCCCGATAGCCCCTCCCTTCTCCCTTCTCGACCCCCTCAACACAGCCACCCACCCGGAAGCCCCAGACCTCGCAAAGAGGAGACTGGACGGCAGAAAACTCCTGCCCTCCCAGAGCTGCTGTCGGAAAACACCCTCTGACCTTCAGGATCCCCCGAGTCTGTGGTGGGAGGCCCATTTGGCCCGCCCCATCTTCACCATTTCAGCATAACAAAAAGCCGACATTTATTAAGACGCTTTTGGGGTGCTGGGTTCTGCGCTCAGGATTTCTGTAGACCGTATTTCATTCAAACCTCATGACGACTTGTGAAGAATCTATTATCCTCCCCTTTTACAGGACAGGACACTTAGGCACAGAGAGGTTAAGTTACTTGCCTCGGGGCTACACAGCAAAGAAGTGGGGACTCCAACTCCTTCTTCTGCATGGCGCCTCCCCACAAGGAGTGCAGGACAGGAAGAAGGCGTTCCTCCCCACTCGCACTCCTGCACCCTCACCCCAGGGCCTGGGAGTCCCTGCCTCCAGGACAGTGCCCCGAAATGAGCACAAGGTAGGAGAAGCCATCTCCCAGGAAATGGCCTTGCTCTGAGCCAGCTCAAAGTTCACGTTCAGGAGTAGCAAGCCGAGGCCAGGAGGGGGGCTGGGAGACAAGTGACTCCTATGGATTCCTCGAAGCAGGCCTGGAAAACTCTTGTAAGAGCTTGCACGTGGGCAAGAGGAGGACCTGGCTTCTCCGATGAAATCCAAAGGGCAATAGAAATCGGAGGTGGGAGAAGAAATCAAAAGGGCCAAAAGTTGCCAGCGATGCAGACTGGGTAGCGATATGAGATAGTAGGGGGTCTCGGGGAGGTGGTTGCTCCTTGTGCCAGGGGTGTCCTCCAAGCTCAAGAAGAATCATCAGGTGGAGACCAAGCTTGGGAAGGGGTACAGGGCCACCAGGTAACACGCAGAGAGCCCTCTAAGAGGGACTTGGGGCAGGTCCTGAGTCCTCTGCACTCAAGGGCCACTTTACCCTGAATCCCAGGTGGAGTCATCTCACTGGCCCCAGGGCCGGGTCCTTGCTGATACGGCATGGAGAAGGCACTGGGGCATCTTTGGATGGCTGCCTGGAGGAGATGAGTGGGAAACCTTCACGAGGAGGAGCTTGCCATTGCTTCATGGTCCGGAGGCCCCTCTCTCCTCCAGTTCCAACCCCCAGTCGCCCTCTCCCTCCTTCTCCTCATTTCTCACAGTCTCCTCTTCCTTCTCTTTATTGCTGTGGAGAAAAGAAGGGCCCAGGTAACCCAAGTTAATAAGGACTTGGGTTCCAGGCTTCTTACAATGTTCACAGAACCTCTGAGTCCTGCAGGCACCCTTGTTGTTCCCATGGTACGGAAGGGGACGACGAGGCTCAGGCAGCTTAGGACACCCGCCCCGTTTGAACACGAAGGAAGTGCTTGAGTCCATAGTTGAGCTGCGTGAGCCAAAACCGATAAGGGGTTTCAAAACCGAGGGTGAGTGGACAGGCAGAGAGGTGGGGGATGGACCGACGGATGGGTGGATGGCTTAATGAGTGGCTGGGATGGACCGACAGATGTGTGGATGGGTGGTGGGAAGGTGGGTGGTTGGATGGATGGACAGATGGAGGATTGGATGCTGGACGGAGGGAAGGAGAGAGAAACGGAGGGAGACAGGGAGGGAGGGCTGATGGATGATGGACGGCTGGAGGGAGGAAGGGAAGGACAGGTGGATAGATAAATAGATGGGGTTCGCGTGGGGGTGGTAAAGGCTTTACAGACCCCCTCCCCCCAAAAAGACTTTACAGACCCCCTCCCCCAAAAAAAGACTTTACAGACCCCAATTGAAACACATATTAGGGATGGGCTTCTCTGTGAGGAAGCCACCCTCATTTTGCAGGTCGGTAGTCAGGAGAGAAGAGAGTGAGGTTATGTGAGGCCCCCATGGATTCTGAATCAAAGAATTACCCCCTGGGGCTTCCCTGGTGGCGCAGTGGTTGAGAATCTGCCAACCAATGCAGTGGACACGGGTTCGAGCCCTGGTCAGGGAAGATCCCACATGCCGCGGAGCAACTAAGCCCCTGCGCTACAGCTACTGAGCCTGCGCGTCCGGAGCCTGTGCTCCGCAACAAGAGAGGCCGCGACAGTGAGAGGCCCGCGCACCGCGATGAAGAGTGGCCCCCGCTCGCCGCAACTAGAGAAAGCCCTCGCACAGAAACGAAGAGCCAACACAGCCAAAAATAAATAAATAAACTTGTTTAAAAAAAAAAAAAGAATTACCCCCTGGTCCTGCCCGGCCTTCTTGGAGGATGTTCGGAGAGGGGAGGGGCTAAGAGGGGGCCCGACACGGGGAGGGGCTTAGGGGGCGGGACTCAGAGAGGGGAGGGGCTTAGAGAGGAGAGATTTAGAGATTTCGGGAAGGAGGGGCTCAGAAAGATGAGGACCTACCTGTCCCAGGGCTCGCTGCACCAGATGGCGTAGACCAAGGTGAGGACAAAGATGAGGAAGAGGGAGGCCAGCGCAGCCCCCAGCCCCACCAGCCACGGCTTCCGCTGGGCCACTGCGGGCGGGAGCAAGGCGGGGTCAGCAGCCTGGCCGCCAGCTTGGGACTCTTTTCCCCACCGCACTCCCACTCCCTTCCAAGGCCTTACAGGGTTGGGCCTGAACCAGCCGCGGGACCAGAGCTGCGAGAAGGGAGAATTGGCCGGGGGTCGTCCAGAATCTATCCATCCTTCTCCGTCTGTCCTCTCCCCTGTCCAGCAGGTTCTGGGGTTGCCGCCCCAGCTAGAGGGGGAAGTGGCCTGCGCAGGGCACCCCAGGGCAGGATGTGGCCGGTGCCGCAGGAAGTCGGAGGTGGGGCCCCCTCACTGGGTTCCGGGCACCATGGGGAGGGGCTCAGGGTCCCAAGCGTCCCAGCCCCCGTCTCCCTGAGGCCCATCCTGACCCTGTCACTCCCCACGGCCAGGGACATGGGAGGGGAGGCTCAGGAAAGATGGGGAACTCATTTCCTGAGTGCCTGCTATGTGCCAGGTCTTGCAATGACTCTTGAGCTCGGGCACCTCCTTCAAGTCTCATGCTCTGGCGGTCAGAACTCTTGTCCTCACGTTGCAGAAGAGGAGCCAAGTCGAGGCTCAGAGGTCAGGCCACTTCCCCTTGGCCACACAGCATCCCAAAAGAACATAGTTCTCCCAGCTAGGAACACCTCCTACCCCAACCCTCTCCCATCCTGGGACATGAACCTCCAAATTTGACCTTAGCCAGAGCCTGCACATGCCCCATCCTTTGGGCAGCCTGGGCTTCCATCCCAGCTCTGCCAGCAACAGCCAGGGAGAGCTGGGCCAGTGGCTTCCTTCTTTCTAAGTCTCAGTATTTTCAGCCGGAAAATGAGACTAATTGCAAACTGACCGAGACGGAGACCATAAGGATGCTAGGCATTCAGTGGGAGCACCTATTAGGGAGATTATTACACTTTTTTATTTATGGTTTTTCTGCCCCCTGGTGGACGATCCTGGGATGTTCTCAGACAGAAGCTCCCCGCCTTCTGGACTGGATCCTACCAACCGCAGCTACCTGCTCCACAAGGGAGCCCTAAATGCCAGCCTTTATCAAAGTTCTCATTAGGAAATGGTTAACATCCAGGGCAAGGTCCAGGGCCCGGAGAAAGTGAGGAGAGTGGGGAGGTTGGAAACAGGGAGGATCCCTTTCCAAGATCTCACACGCGGGGGACACCGCACCCTCCAAGACCCAGTTCCCAGAAATGGAGTCACGTGACCCAAAACCCTGGGTTGGTGCGGGGGAGCAAGGCTTTCCTAGGAGACGGCCCTCGGGGCTCAGGACAGCAGAATCGAGATTGCAGGGGGAGCGCTTAATCTGCCCAGGGTATCTGGGCACCGTGGAGTTTGGTTTCCCACCCTTGCCTGGGCGTTACCCCCAACCCCAAAAGCCGTCTCCTCAAGGGGAAACTAAGTCCCACGGGATGACAGTAGCCCTTCTGAAGGGCTCTTCCCCAAGAGGCAGTCCCTGGCTGATACCGGTCCTGAAGGTGAGTGGGAGGGAGGAGGGCTCTGGCAGATAGATATGAGGCAGAGGGCCAAGAAATCAGGCAATGGGTAGAAGCAGGTGAGGCCATGAAATTGCAGGGGTTGGGGTTTTCTCAGTAACCAGGAGTGCTCTCTAAATGCAAGGAGAATCACCAGGTGGTACAAATCATAACACATATAGACCACGTTACGCACAAAGATCCCTCCTTGAGGGGGGAGGGGTGGTCCCAAGCCTCTTCATTCAGGACGCTGTACTCTCAACCCCAGATGGAGTCACTGCAGTGGCTTCAGCTTCAGGTCATTGCTTCTAGGGTGTGGAAGGGGCACCTCTGGGGGGCTGCCTGGAGGCAGCGGCTGAGGAGTCTTCACATGGCCATGTTCTTGACTTGCTCCTGGTCTCTGCGCTCCTCTTTCTCCTCCAGCTCCAGCCCCAAGTTGCTCTCTCCTTCCTTCTTGGCCTTTTTCTCCTTCTCTTTCTTCCCCTTCTTGTCTTCTTTACTGTAGGGACACAAAGGCCCCAGACCACAATAAGAAACAGAGTCACTCCCATTTAACGAACACTTACCTGTGCCAGGTCTTATGATGAGCGCTTTACAGAAAGAATCTTTGCTGAATCTTCAAAACAGCCCTAACAAGGCAGCCTTGTTATTTCCATTTCACAAAGGCAGAAACTAAGGGTCAATTGTCCCATGGAAGGATGGGTGGATGGGAGGAAGGAAGGAAGGAAGGATGGATGGATGGGTGGATGCATGGATGGATGGGTGGAGGAGGAATGAATAAGGCAGGGAGGAAACTACAAATTAGGAGCACCTGTGGGATCTGGAACCTCCAGCACATCCTGGGAGTAGGAATCACATTTTACTGGGCCTGAGCTGGGTCGTAGACAAAGCACAGTCTGGCCCACGCCTGTCCCTCAGGCATCTTGGGCTCAGCTGAGAATCTCCCAGCCAGGATAGTGTCCTCCCAGCTCCTGAGCTCCTACTTCTGTCCCCAAGCCTTTGCCCAAATTGGGATCTTGCCCTGAAAGAGCCCCCAGCCCTGCCCACATCCCTGAGCCAGGATCATGGGAGACGCTGAACCCAGAAGAGTTACCCACACCAAATCACACACTTCTGCACAGTCCCTACACAATCCCACACCACGGTCTTGTTCGACAGGTATTTATTAAGTGCGTACTGTGTGCCAGGCCCTGGGGCCAGAGCCAGGACCAAAGCTAAGTTCTGTTCACTTACTGGAAGCCACTATCTAGTGTCGAGAAACCGGTAAATGACTAAGATAATTTCAGCTGATGATACATGCAAAGACGGATGCAGGGTTGTGGCGGAGAGAGTGTCAGGAAGGCTGGTGGTCAAGGTGGGTTTCTGTGAGGAAGAAACATCTGAGCAGGGACTGGAGGAGAGACGGAGCCAGCCAGAAGATATGACGAAAGGTGTACAAAGTAGAACCAACGGTAAGTGCAAAGGCCCTGGGGCAGGAACGTGCTTGAGGTGTTCAAGGACAGAAAAAGGTCATCCGCGCACACCCACCCCTCCCCTCCTCGAGGAGGGGCCTCACGCAGACCCCCTGACACCCACACACATCTACACATGCTCACACGGCAGTACCTCAGGTCCACTTCCTCGTTCAAGTGGGGATCCCTTCTGAATGCAGACCCCTCTTCATCCTCAGCTCTGCAGAAGAGATGGAGATGGAGGGATGAGGGCGGGTGAAGGGTGGGAAGTGGGGGCAGCCTCAGCCTCAGTCTCCCCCAGGCTGGGGGGACTCCAGGAAGCAAGAGAGGGGGGCTGCATGGCTGTCCTGAGCTGTGGGAGCAGGGGGAGCAGGGAAATGGGGAGACAAGAAAGGGACCAGAGAGGGTCATGAGGTAGGAGGGGGTGCCCAGCGCTTTGGGGAGGAGATGGAGGGTGGGGAAAGGGGCTCCCACCTCTCTTTGGAGCACCAGATACGGTTGGCCAGCATGAGGATGAAGACGATGAACAGGAACCCCACGACAGCAGCCAGGCCCACCAGCCATGGCTTCAGATGACGCTCTGAGGCTGTTAGGAGGTGGGGGCAGAGGAGACTCAGAAATGGGAAAGGTGGGGGGCCCCTGAAAGGACAGGGGGCTAAGGGTGAAGGGGATGCTCAGACAGAGGGGTCTTGGAAAGGGGCTTGGTTTCACAGGTGGTTTTGTTTTTGTTTTTTGACTGCGCCCGGCAGCATGCGGGATCTTAGTTCCCCGACCAGGGATCGAACCCGTGCCCCGTGCCCCCTGCAGTGGAGGCACTGAGTCTTAACCACTGGACCGCCGGGGAAGTCCTTTTAAATTTTTCTTTCTTCTTTTTTTTTTTTCGGCTGCGCTGCAGCTTTTGGGATCTTAGTTCCCTGACCAGGGATTGAACCCGCGTCCCAGGCAGTGAAAGCACCAAGTCCTAACCACTGGACCGCCAGGGAGTTCCCTCAGAGGTGGGTTTTAGAGAAGGGGATGGGGCTCTGAGAGGAGGGGGTGCTCAGGGATGAGGTGGGAGGCCCAGAGGAAGTGGGGGAGTTAGGGAGGCTGCCTCCAAGAGGGGCCTGACCCCATTCCTCTTCTGCCTGCCCACTCCTCTCGGAGGCTTCGGTTTCTCATCAAAGGGGGAGATGGCGAGCCTGTGTCCAAGCCCATCCCCACGACCCATCCTCCCGCCCCTGCCCCAGAGGTCGGAGCCCTACCCTGCTGGGCGTCAGCCGGCGACAGGAGCAGGGTGCTGAGCAGAAGGGTCTCCAGGGTCCCCATGGCACGGAGGATCCAGCCAGTCCAGGTACGGGAGTGCACAGTCCGGTCAGAGTCAGGGGAGACCCTGCCCAGCCCCTGATAAGGGGGCAGGCAGGTCTGGGGGCGGGGCAGGCCCAGACCAGAGGGCCCCTCCCTTTGCCCCACCTGGTTGGCATCCACCCCCTCTCCCCCGCCTTCCAGGAGGGCAGACTCTGGACCTGGTGTAACGATTAACACGGGAGTCCGGCCCCTCAGCCCTGCACCCCACCCAGGACCGTCAGCCTCAGGGTCCCCCAGGCTCCCCGCCACAGGCGCCGGGCTGAACTGGCCCTGAGCTTCCTTCCCGGCTCAGTGCTTTTACACATCATTACGATTATTTCTCTGCATGCACCATGAAATTTTGCCACCTGCGTTTTACAGAGAAGCCAGGGGGCCCAGGAGCGTCAGGCCGGGCAGAAGCAGCCAGAACTAGATGTAAACGCGGGTCTCTCCCACCACCAGCTTATACTGGCTCCTCTTGGGTCCCCGACCCCTGGGGACCCACAGCCAGCTCCAGGGGGAGCAAACGGGGCAAGAAGGGATGGGCCACCATCTACCTCCAAACCCAGTTGCTGCCGTGTGGCCAGAGAACGGGGCCCCTGGGATAGCTGATGACTCAGATTCCTGGCTCTCCTGCGTGTCAACCTTGATCCCCAGGTTGATTAGATAGGGGGCCCTGCCTGGGCGAATGGGGACCCCACCCCAGCTGCCACGGGACAGCCACAGCCCAAGCACATGGCAGGAAGGCTGGGATGGGGAGGCCTGGTCCTTCTCCAGGCCTGAGACCTCCGTCGGACGCCTGGGGGCTGGGGGAACACCAGCATTATTGCCCAGGCACGTACGGAGTGGGAGGGAGGGGTCCCTTCCTGAGGTCTGACCACGGTCACTGTGCAGGAGGGCCACTCAGTGGAGCCCAGGACAAGCCCAGTTCGACCAGCCAGGCAGGCACAGGTGAAGCTCCTACTGTGTGCCCCAGCCCGTGCAAAACTCAGGAGTGAAGGAAGCCCTCAGGCTAGTTAGGAAGTCAGGACCCCCAGAGATGGACCCATCCAGCTGCCGAACCAGGAATGAGGTGAGAGGCGGGAGCTGAGAAGATTCAGAGGTGGAGGAGCCCAGAGGAGCAGGCTTCTGCTTTCCGAGGCAGGTCGCTGGGCCAGCCTCTTTCCGCAAAACGTTCTCTCTACTCTGACCGAGTCATTTCTGGGCTGTGTGCCTCTGTTTTCCCATCTGATAAATGGGTGCAATAAATCGTACCTCGGAGGATTTAATGAGATAATGTTAATACAAGGAAAGGGGTTGCTTAGCATACAATATCAGGCACATTCGAAGCTCTAGCTAAGGGTTGGCCACTATTATTGTTGTTATTATTATTTTTAATCTTCTTAGTGTTTTTTGGTTTACAGGTTGCCAAGGGCTTGGTGGAGGCCAGGTGGAGTTAGGCTCTGGGACTATGGGGGAAACCAGAGTGTGGAAATAAATCAGTGTCCAGGGCTTCACTGGTGGCACAGTGGTCAAGAATCCGCCTGCCCATGCAGAGGACATGGGTTCGAGCCCTGGTCCGGGAAGATCCCACATGCCACGGAGCAACTGAGCCCATGCACCACAACTACTGAGCCTGCACTCTAGAGCCCGCGAGCCACAACTACTGAGCCCACGTGCCTAGAGCCCGTGCTCCACAACAGGAGAAGCCACCGCAATGAGAAGAAGCCCGCGCACCGCAACGAAGAGTAGCCCCCGCTCTCCGCAACTAGAGAAAGCCTGCGCACAGCAATGAAGACCCAACACAGCCAAAAATAAATTAAAAATAAAATTAATTAATTAAAAAAAGATCAGTGTCCAGCCACTGGAGTCCACCAGCCAAGAAAGAGAACGTTCTCTGTCAAGACAGCACAGATCAAAGGTGAAAGGGCTCTGATGGGCACAAGTCTGGTTTATACAACCGCCAAAGGGGCTGGAACCGGCTCCTGGGCTAGAGGGCAGGGCCCGGCTCAGCCCAGCTTCCAGAAGGAGCTTCGGGCTGGTGGGTCTTTGAAGGCGATGGAGGGGCGGCGTCAGGGCCGGGCTGGGGCTTCTGCGGGGGCCCCCTCGCTACCCTGAGTGGCGTCCTCGTCAACCCGCCAGGCCAGCGCCAGCTGCAGGTCCAGCTCCTCCAGACTTTCGTCCTCGGGGCTCTCGGGCAGCTCCCGGGGGCCATCCTCCTGGTCCGGCTTCGGGCCGAATGCCCAGTCTGAGGCAGGAGGCTGGTGAGGAGCATCCCCAGGCCCGGCCACCCTCTGCCCCCTCCCTGGCAAGGAGAGGCCCTCGGACACCCCCCCCACCAAGTGGCCTAGCACTAGCCCAAGCCAGGCTCGTAGTGGGTAGTGGCTCACCGGCCAGGTCGTGGGCGAGGTCCTTGATGAGATGCCCGACAATGGCGTAGGCTACGGCCACCACCACGAACGCAGCCAGAAGCAGGTACAGCGCGTACCTGGGGAGGCGGATGGTGTCCAGTGGCGGTGGGCGGTACTCCTCGTAGAGTGGCGGGGCCGGGCTCCAGCCCTCCATCCCCTCCTCGAGTGCCAGTGCTGGCATGGCAGCCACCTGGAGCAGGGGCAGCCCGGTGGTGACCCGCCAGGCGGAAGTATTAAGGAGCTTTTGGGTAAGAGGATTTGGGGCTCCCCCACGGCCTCCATCTGCCTGCATGGATCACGTTGCAAATCACTTCCGCCCACTGGCCCCTCCCTCCCACGCTCAGCTCCAACCACGCCAGGTGCTACCCTGCACGTCCATCCCCACCTCAGGGCCTTTGCACAGGATGTCCTCTCTTCTGGGAAAATCCCTGCTCTCGTGGAGCTGACGTTCAAGATGGAGAGGTAGATTCTGAGAAATGCATAACCTCAGAGTAAATGATATATCGTGTTAAAAAGCAAAGAGTGGTTTGAGGGTACTGTGGGGGGAGACCATGGTCTAATAGAGCAGCCTCTCACAATAGAGCAGCCAAGGCCATGTTCAGATGACATTTCAGCAGAGACCCAGAGGAGGAAGGGAACCGGCCATGGGAGTACCAAAGGCAAGAGCTTTCCAGGCAGAGGAAACATTCGGTGCAAAGGCCCTGGGGCAGGACCTTGCTGGGCTTGTTGGACGGACCTGACTCAGGTGCTCACGGGCGCCCTCCGGTGGCTTTTCTGGGGAAGACAGACTGGGCTGAGGATGGGAGCCAGGGATGGGGAGGAGGGATTGAGCTGCTCCAGGTGGGCAATAATGATGCTGGACCAGGTGGAGGCAGAGGCTTGGCGGGGCGGGGGGGGGGGGCAATGGGCAGAGCTGGGGTAGATCTTAAACTGATCAAGCCCCAATGTTTGCAGGCTGAGCACCTGAAATGATGGAGTTTCCATTTCCTGTGGGAGGAGCCCCTTTGGGAGGTAACAAGAGGAATTCTCAGGACAGGCTAAGTTTGGGATGCCTCAGCAATATCTAAGTGGAGATGTCCAAACTGGACCCCGAGCCAAGAGCTCAGAGGAGGCCCCGGGCTGGAGTCAGGGCAGTGGGCGTCATTGGGACATAGATGGGGTTCGAGCCCCAAGAGTGGATGAGACCGCCCGGGCGGGGGTGTGGGTGGGGCCGGAGGACTCAGCCCTGGGCCCAGAGGCGGAGTCCCTGAGAATTTCCCAGGAGCAGGGTGGCTGGCCGGGTCAGAGGCTGCTGAGAGGGGGAGGGCGCAGACTGAGATGTGACCACCGTATTTGGACACTGGGAGGTCACCTGTGGGCAAGGACGGTTCTGGGGACAGGAGGGGCGGTCCTAGTTGGTGCAGGTTTGAGAGAGCTGCAAGTCATGGAGTCAGGAAGGGCTGTGGGTGGTGGTGGTTCATGTTTTTAAGAAATTACAGCTTGAAGGGGGGAAAATGGCGGAGGGGGTGGTGGTGGGATGCATTGGGAGATTGGGATTGACATATACACACTAATATGTATAAAATAGATAACTAATAAGAACCTGCTGTATAAAAAATAAATAAAATTCAAAATAGAAAAGAAATTACAGCCTGTCTATGCTGACGGGCAAAGAGGGAAAACTGGAGAAGGGAGAAATGCTGAAGTGATGGCCGAGTTGGCGAGAGGGGCTGGGGACCAGGGGATAAATGGGGGAGGGGGCCCGCAGCTAGCGCCCGAGGGTGACGCTGTGAGATAACAAGAGATCTGTTTGGTCTTCGTCCTGGTTCCTGGCTTGGAGCTCCCAGGACCGTGTAATTTCCTGAGTGATGGGGGAGAGGGGAGCCTCCTTTGTGGTTCATAATCAGCCCCTTTCCACCACGCCTGCGTGTATGCTAATGAGGGCAGGGGCGTGGCAGCTTCGGGATTGGGGCTGGTGGCCAGGGGAACTGACCCTGGGATTAGAGGGATGGAATTTTCAGCCCCACCCCTCAGGGAGAGGAGAGGGGCTGGGGACTGAGTTTATTGCCAATAGCCAGTGATTTGCTAAATCATGCCCACGTGATGGAACCTCCATAAAAACCCTACAGGAAGGGGCTTGGAGAGCTTCCGAGCAGGTTAAAAGCATCCACCCCGAACTCCACGGGGACAGAAGCTCCTGTGTTTCCGACCCTTCAGACCTTGTGCCTCTTCATCTGGCTGTTCATTTGCCTCGTTTATGATAAACAGGTTAAGTAAAGTGCTTTCCTGATTCTGTGAGCCATTCTTGCAAATCATCAAATGTGAAGACGGGGTGGTGGGAACCCCAATTCATAACCAGTCTGTCAGAAGTATGGGAGGTCCGGACTTGGGACCTGCATGTGAAGTGGGGGCAGTCCTGCAGGACTGAACCCTGAACCTGGAGGGTCTGCACTGATTCAGGGTAGATAGTGTCAGAGAACTGAATTGAATTGTGGGACGCCCAGCTGACATCCATGGAGAAACAGAATTGCTTGGTGTGGAAAATGCGTCACATGTAAAATTAGGTTCTCTTGTTAACACCCATTTTATAGAGCGGTAAATGGGCTGCTTGAGACTGCATGAGGAGGCAGAAAGGGAGGTAGGTAGGATGGGCCCAGACTCTTTGTCATACCACTAAACCCCTTCCCCTATGCCCCCAATAGAAGTAGGTGAGGATGAGGTTTGGAGAGGGCCAGGATACAGGGCTGTTCCCCCTCAACCCCTTTGGGGGTCTGGCTGGGCAGATTTTACCCCTGGGAACTGATGTGAAACAGGGCCACAGGCTTGTGTCGGTCACAGTGTCTGGGGCAGGGCAGATCCCAGAGCTGAGCTCTCCAAACACCCTGGCCCCCCACACTTAGGATATGTTCCTTTAGAGCAGCCAACCCTCACCCCAGAGGCCCCCCAACACACTCTGACAGTCATCACTTGGCAAAAATAATTTAATAGTCCATTTGGGGAATGTCCCGGGACCTGCTTGTCCCTCCCTGAGCTCCAGCCCAGGCCACCCCACCCAGGGACCACCTGCCCACCCCAAGGACAGCTCTCTGACGCCCCCAGACCCTGCCCAGGCCCGACGGGGACGGGTTTGCCCATAGCACCTTTCCCTGCACCCCCTCATTCCTAGAGAAGCTGGGTCACAGCACCCCAACCCCCCAGAGCACAGCCCTGTCCCCGGACCCCCTAGATACCCCTCCCACGCCAACACTGCAGCCCTGCACTCAGAGTGGCAGAGAAGAGACTTCAGCCTGGCCCCGGGGAGCCTGCAGTCCACCCAGGGGTTCAAGATGCGAAAGCGGCTGGGAGGCAGGGAAGCGAGATGCAATTCATTCCAACATGGTTTATGGGCAGAGTCCTCGAGGGAGACAGCTGGGCGCGGCCCTATGAGGGGGGTGGGCGCAGGTGCTCCAGCCCGTCTGCGTACTGGAAGGCCGACCCTGTCTCATACTCATACATGTCCAGGGCCACCTCGCAACTCTCCCGCACCACGCGCTCGGGGTCTGCCGCGTGGGCCCGCAGGGCGGCCAGGCAGGCGGGCCGGGCGATGGCCCCTAGGGCCTCCGCGCACTCGTGCCGCACCATGGGGTTCTCAGCGGGTCGCGCCAGGGCCGCCGCCAGCTGGGGCACGGCCGCCTCGTGCTGCAGCTGGCCCAGGACGTAGCCGATCTCGTGGCGGAAGAGGGCACTGCCGCAGTGCAGGCCTGCGGGAGAGAGAGTTGCGGGCTGGGGGAGCCATCGGGACAGGAAGGGACCTGGGGCGGGGCAGCCTGGGGACAGAAGTGTCCAAGAGGGGTGGAAAGGGTTCCCGTCGAGGACACCCCGCCCTGGTGCTCAGCGCTGCCCAGAGGGAGGGCCGGGAGACACGGGGCAGGAGAAGCAACGAGGGGCCAGCCAGGCACTGGGAACTCCGCCCTCCCTCTGGCCGGACCGGGTGTGGCCTCCTCCTTCCCAGGCCCAGCGTCCCTCCCCGCCTCTCTCTGGACTTCTGTACTCTGCGTTGTCCTCACACCAGCCAGTGCTATTTGCAGGCATGTTGTGCATTTGTGCTTCTGGGTTGCTTCCCACACGACTCCACACACGATAGAGTCTTATCAGTGACACTGGGAGTCCCGGGCCTTTCACCCCACCACAGCCAGACAGGCCACGCTTCTCCTGATGGGGACCCGCGGCCGGACCTGGGAGCGACCTGCCTGCGATCAGATGCCACTTTTCAGGCACAGCTGGTTTGAAGCAGGCCCGCCAGACTGTGCGGCCCCTGCTCCGAGCATTATCCAGGACAAACCCACCACCCACCCACTCTGTGCTCCCACCCGGCATCCCCTGGGTCCTGGGTCATGGTGATGGCTGGACACCTCCTCTGCCAGACAGGAAGCTCCAGGAGGGCAGAGGGGGGCTCTGAGTGCTCTGTGGACCAGAAGCAGACCACCTCAGGCAATGGGGGGGTGCCAAGGGACCCCAGGATCCCCAAGTCCCCCCGCTCCTTTTCAGGTGGGGGAACCACAGCCCCGCAGGCTTGCACGGGGCTCCCTGCAGAGCTGGGATGAAAATGGCACAAGTAAATGATGACAGGGCCTCTGGGGATCAAATCCCAACTGCTGCTCGGACCACTGTGTGATCTTGGGCAAGTATCTGTGCCTCTCTGGGCCTAGGCTTCCTCCACAGAGAAGAGGGGGTAATAAGAGGAGTACCTGCCCCAGGATGCAAGTGCCCTGGGACGCTGGGCTGCCCCGTATGACAGATGTGGCCACTGGGCCTCCCCAAGGGGCCCCGACCCTGCCCCCTGGGGCCCCTCCTCACCCTCGGCCAGCGCCAGGGCAGCCTCCTCCCCGCCAGCATCACGCAGGGCGAACATGGCTCGGTATCGGTCGAAGAGCGGCCGGGCCTCATCCAGCAGCGCCACCCGCAGCCGCCCCACATCGCGCTCCTCGGCGGATGGGGCCGGATCCACGGAGAGGTAGGGCCCCTGAGCCACCGGCTCCCCGCTGTGCTGCTGCAGCCACTCCAGCCGCCGGACGGCCAGCTGGCACGTCTCTGCCACCTGCGGGGACAGGGGGGTGGATGTGCCGGGCCCTCCCCCAGCCCCCAGGGCTCCCGGTTTAGCAGGGGTGGAGCCAACAGACACAGGACCAACTGATCTTTCCAGACTGGAGACAAACCAGCAGGGGCTGCTGTGACTAGAGAGTGACCAGGGGCAGAGGGCCAGGAGGGGCTAGCTTGAAGGTGACATCAGAACCAGTGAGAGAGGCGTCAGGTGGAATCAGCCAGTGCAAAGGCCCCAAGGCAGGACGTGCCGGACCCGTCAGGGAAGAGCCAACAACAGAGATGACCTGAGGTGGCTGGGCCAGACTACTTGGGGCCTGCGGGCTTGGGATTTTGTCCTAAAGGTGATGACAAACCGTGAGTGGGGCAGTGGTCCTCTCTCGGCATCCCTGGGCCGGGTGGTTACCCTGGCAACCAGGCACAGGGTCTGAGGCCGGTTCCTGGGCGCGAAGCACGGAGGGGGGTGGGGGAGGGGCTGCGTTACCTCGATGACAGGGTCGGTGGAGTACTGCTTCAGGATCTCCAGCACCTCTGGGTCCCCAATGGCTCCCAGGGCCTCCCCTGAGAATGGGGCAGAGGGCTCATGTTGATTGGCTGGGAAACGCCCTGAATGCCTCGGCGGGTGGAGAGGCGCTAACCAGCACCAACGCCTCCTCCGTGATGCCCCTCCCCATTGCTCTGCCTGTATCCTGAGGGCCGCTCCAGCCACTGAGGTTTGGAGCTGGAGCCGGTCCAGTCCTGAAGCTGTGCCAGTTAGAGTCCCTTCCCCAGAAATCAGGCTTTGCTGGAACCAGACTCAGACCCCGCCCCGGCCCGCACCCCCAGAGCTCACGGCCTAGAGGGGAGACACAGACAAGCGTGTCATTACAACTTGGGGACACGGGTGGCAAGGCGCCAAGAACAGTTGGCTGAGTCGAGCCCATCAAGGGGAGCCCTGAAAACCCGGTGGAGGTTTTTAAGTTGTACTGTGGGCAAGGAGGGTCAGCAGACCAGCACCATCCTGCCTCAGGGCCTTTGCAAAGGCTGTGCCCGCTACCTGGAGCACCTTTCCCCACACATCTACCTAGATAACTCCCTTACTCCACTTAGGTCTTTTAATTGGTAACCACCAATTAAAAATGGCAACACCGGACTTCCCTTGTGGTCCAGTGGTTAAGACTCTGTGCGTCAAATGCAGGAGGTACGGGTTTGATCCCTGGTCGGGGAACTGGGATCCCACATGCCCCGTGGCGAGGCCAAAAAAAAAAGGCAACACCTCCAGCACCCCCATCCCGCCCATGGCTTTATTTTCCTCCTTAGCACTTACATAAGTGTTTCCACCATAACATGATTGGGTGTTCTACAAAATCACACACTCAAACTAACAGCGCTTATGGGACAAGAGAGGTTTGGGGTCGAACATTCTTTGTAAGGAGAGCTCCAATAGCATCAGTGATTGGGATCTTGAGAGGTCCCCAGGGCAGCCTGGCATAGCTGGAGATCATCATGGAGAATATTAAAAAGGCCCCAAAACAATCAAATGGAAACAATTCCCCCTGCTGGCTATGAGCTCACTGGATACATCAATACAAACACAGCCTCGGCTGCACAGACCCGCCAAGGATGTTTCTATTCCATCTTGTTTGCCGTCGGAGTTCCTTGTGAGAACAGGGCCTGGCCCACAGCAGGCAGTCCATAAACACGTCCGGTGAACGAACTGAATGAGTCACCTCAGGGGTTGACCATCCATGGCCAGCATCCAAAGACACCATATGTCTTTGTATGAACGAAGAATGGTTTTTGAAAAATCAAAAGGGGACTTCCCTGGTGGTGCAGTGGTTAAGAATCTGCCTACCAATGCAGGGGACACGGGTTCGATCCCTGGTCTGGGAAGATCCCACATGCCACAGAGCAACTAAGCCCGTGAGCCGTTTAAAAAAAAAAAAAAAAGAAAGAAAAAATTCAAAAGGATCACATTTTATGACGCGTAAAAGTGATGTGAGATTCAAATCTCAGGGCCCATAAAGTTGGACTGGCTGGTGGCCACACGCCCATCTGTGGACTGGGGTTCAGGGTGGCTCTTATGCTGCAGTGGCAGAGTTGAGACCCGGGACAGAGATCGTGGGAGGATGCTTATCGCCCACCCCTTCCAGAGCCAGCCTGGTATAGCCCGCACCCTCACCGCCGCTCACCTGCCTCGTGGCGCACCATGGGCTCCTGGCGGGTGTCACGAAGCACGTCCACCAGCACGGGGATGGCCCGTGAGTCCTGCATCTGACCCAGGCAGTAGGCCAGCTCGTGCTTGAGCAGGGCCGAGTCGTCACTGAAGGCCCGGCTGATCCAGGAGATGGCTGCTGGACCCCCGAGCCCGCGCAGTGTGAACAACGCCCGGAAGCGGGCCTGCAGGGGCTTCTGGGGGTCCACCAGCATCTGCCCCAACCCCTCCACCTCCTGCTCCGTTACCATGGTGCTGCCGCTGGGCTTGGGCTAAACAAGGGGACTCGTGGGCTCGAGAACCTGCAGCAGAAAAACAAGAGGCCAGGTGAGAGGCACCCTTCACCGCTCGCTGACTTGTGCGTTTCAGTGTTAGGACCTCGGGGGTGGGGGTGGTTTCCTAACTGCTGACCAGCCTGGCCATCTGGGTTCAAAGCCTGGCTCCGACCCTGCCTACTTGCTGTGTGGCCTTCCCTAAGGTACTTTCCCTCTCTGAGCCTCTGGCCTATACAAGAAGTTCCCTACATACAAACGAGTTCCCGTTCTGAGAGCGTTTCTGTAAGTCCAATTTGTTCATAAGTCCAACAAAGTTAGCCTAGGTACCCAACAAACATAATCGGCTATAGAGTACTGTAACAGGTTTATAATACTTTTCACACAGATAATACACACACACAAAAAAAACAAAAAAATAAAGGACATTGAGAAGTTTCCCTATCTCCTCCATCATCTTTCCACGCTTCTTTGGTATTATCGCAGATTTCACATGTTCCACGATCTTGTCCTTCTTCTTTAGAATTGTTCTGATGGCTGAACGATTCATGTTACAAGAACGAGTGACGTCTACCATCTTTTCGCCTGGCCCCAGTCTCTCAATTATTGTCACTTTTGTTTCCATCGTTATTGGTTGGCGGTTCTTAGCAGTACCAGCTACATCACCGCTGCTTTTATGCTTGCTTCCGGACATCCTGGGCTTGAAATAAAGATACTGTGCTACTGTACCCTATACAGTCCCGTACAGTAAAGTACACAAAAGCACAACCACTTGTAGAGGATGCACGCACGTGACAAGGTACGCCAGACACATGAACTTACTGGACATGTGAACACACGTCCACATCTTTGAAAGTTCGCAACTTGAAGGTTTGTATGTAGAGGACTTACTGTCCACTGGCAATGACCTCTGCTGGTCTGCTCTCTACACAGCAGCCAGAGGGAATGTGGTAGCTGGTCCCCAAGATGACCCTCAATGACCCCCACCTCCTGGTATCCGTGCCCTGTGTGGCCCCCTCCCACACCAAATAGGGCTGACCTCGGTGAATAACAGGATATGGGAGAAATGGCAGTGTGACTTCTGAGGGTCATAAGGGACACTGTGGCTTCCTCCTTGCTGGCTCTAGCGGAAGCCAGCAGCCATACTGTGAGGAGGTTCAACCAGCTGTATGTAGGGGCCCATGTGGTGGGGAACGAGGCCTCCCACCAACAGCCAGGTGAGAGCAGCTTCTCCAGCCTTCAGATGACACAGCCCCAGCCAGTGTCTGCACTGCAACATCACAAGAGATGAGAGCCAAAACCACCTGGCTAAACCAGGCCCAGATTTCCCAGAAACTGTGGGAAGTAGTGTTTACTATTCTTTAAAGCTACTAAGTATGGGGTAATTTGTTACAAAGCACAGATAACTGATAAAAGAATCCTTTCAGTATATAAACTGGACCCTGTGACTCCCTCCTATGGGCCTCAAGACTCCAAACTCCTTAACTGTCCCAATGGCCCTGCACGACCTGCCCCCATCACCTCCCCACCATCCCCTCCTCCCTCTCTCCCCCTCACTCACTCTGCTCCACCAACCAGGCTTCCCCACTGTTCCTCCAACACACCAGGCACAGTCCTGCCCCAGGGTCTCTGCACAGGCTATTCTCGCCCTCAGGAACACTTTTCACCAAATGCCCCCATGCTCACTCTCTCACTTCCTTGGGTCACAAATGCCACCTCCTTGGGGAAGCCTTCCCTGATCCTGGTCTTGTTCTGCTTTATCTTTCTTTGAAGCAGTTGCCACCACGAGATATCATATTTGATATTTTGGTTTAGCTGCTTATGGTTGGTCTTAACCCTCGTATGAGAACTCTGAAGGCAGGGACTGAGTCTCTCTTAGTCACGGCTGTACTCCCAGCCCACAACGCCTCAGTAAGAACAATGACCATAATAATAACAGCATCTGACATTTACATAGGATGTGCTATGTGCCACATTCCTGAACTCATTCCATCCTCGCCATAACTCTTTGAGACAAGCACCATGATTGTCACCATTTTACTGGAGAGGACACACAAGCACAAAGAGGTGAATCACTTGCTTAGGAACCGCTGAAGAGTTATAAATCCAGGCAGCCGGGCTCCCGAGTCAAGCTCTAAACCACAAACGCCATGTTGAATAGATGGATTAAGATTAAAGGACACAGCTGAGGCTGGGCTCCATCCTCCAGACCAATGACATGCTTCGTGAACCTGACAAGCAGGCTGTAGCTCCCAGAGGCGTAAGTAGGGTTGAGCAGGTATAATGGGGGAAGTGCAGCTGCCTGCGCACAGGTGACCATCAAAGGAGGTGACATGCAAAAGAGTGATCATCACAAACCACAGAAGCCAGGGGTGAGCAAGCTGGCAAGGCATTATGGACCATCGAGACCCAACTCTTTCTTCTACACAGATGAGCTGTGACCTGTCTGGGGTCACACAGCAAGTCAAGTGCTGACAGCGCCCAGGACTCATGAATCCCGGTCTGTGCAGCGCCTCCCTCAAGACACAAAGGAGAGACACACACTATTATGTTCGCTGTTGTATCCCCAAGGCCCAGCACAGTGTCTGTCGCTATGGCAGCAGGCACTCAATAAGTATTGTTGAATGAATTGGGCACCCACTGCCTGCCAGGCATGGTACTGAGTGGTTTATACACAGTATAAATCTGTATCATCTGTAAAATAGGCGTAAAGGACACATGGACATCACAGAGTTGCTGTGAATGGAATGATGCTCATAGAGCACTTAGTACCCACTGCTGGTACTTAGTAGGCACTTGATAAGCCAGAGCTGGTATTAAATATTTCTACAGGGAGGGCCTTCCCTGGTGGCGCAGTGGTTAAGAATCCACCTGCCAATGCAGGGGGCACGGGTTCGAGCCGTGGTCCGGGAAGATCCCACATGACGCAGAGCAACTAAGTCCGTGCGCCATAACTACTGAGCCTGCTCTCTAGAGCTCGCGGAACACAACTACTGAGCCCGCGTGCCACAACTACTGAAGCCCACGCGCCTAGAACCTGTTCTCCTCAACAAGAAAAGCCACCGCAGTGAGAAGCCTGCACACCGCGACGAAGAGCAGCCCCCGCTTGCCGCAACTAAAGGAAGCCTGAGCGCAGCAACGAAGACCCAACGCAGCCAAAAATAAATAAATAAATTTATTTATTTTTTAAAAAATCTCCACAGGGAGCCCAACACCCACCTCTATACGCAGGAGGACAAGTAAGGGGGTACATCTGGAAGCCCGCTACCCATATATTAGGCCCATTTTTCAGTGGGAAGGGGGACAGGGGTATGGACATGGGGTGGAGGTGCAGCCCCCAACCAAGGCAGAATCTGGGAATCCGCCCCCTTGAGAATTTTCTAAACCAAGAATTCCCAAGAAAAGGATCTCCGATAGGGCTTCCCTGGTGGCGCAGTGGTTGAGAGTCCGCCTGCCGATGCAGGGGACACGGGTTCGTGCCCCGGTGCGGGAAGATCCCACATGCCGCGGAGCGGCTGGGCCCGTGAGCCATGGCCGCTGAGCCTGCGCGTCCGGAGCCTGTGCTCCGCAACGGGAGAGGCCACAACAGTGAGAGGCCCGCGTACCGCAAAAAAAAAAAAAAAAAAGTATCTCCGATAACTAGACGCGCCCCTCAGAGAGGGGTCGCCCCGACACGGCATACCTCGGGGCTGCCGGCAGGATCCCCCAGCGACGACCAGCTCCCCAACGCTCCTTGGAAGAGACTCCCAGCAACTGGGTGTCTCTAGCTCTGTTTATGTGGATCCCCCAGTACTAGATCCCTCACAGGTTGGTTCTCCCAGAACCCCAAGAAAGGGGTTGCCCAACATGGGACCCACGCCCCACGTGCTGACTCTTTAGTGAAGAGATCCCCGGAGACAGAGTGTCCATAATTTATGGGGAAGAGCTGCCGGGACCTGTCAGAAGGAAGCCCTTCGATTCCCCCAGCCAAAGAATCCCAGAGCCGGGACCCCCAACGAGGCGTCCTCCACGTTTCCCCCGCCGCCGGAACGCCCCAGCGAACTCCCGGATCAGAGGACCTACCGGACCGGCCAGCTCCCGCCGCTGCCACCACCCGCGACGCTCCTAAAGCGCTCTGGGGGCCGCCATCTTGCCGCCCACGTGACAGAGCCGGACGGTACCAACGCAGCACCGAGGGGGAAATGTAGTCAAAGGCTCCGCAGCTTGACGAGGCCCGGAAGCGCGAGTTAGCACCGGTGCCATAGCTCACAATCACACACCAGGCGGAGTCTATGACATTTCTCAGGGAAAGGGAAGGGCAACTTCCATCCTTTCCCTGTAAGAGATTTTCTCCGGCCTCCCCAGCCGGTACGACGAGTGGAAATGGTTTGTGCCGATTCAGCCCGGAGGTGGGGCCGCCTAGCGATACAGCATGCGTAGTGTCTCTGGGGCGCGGTAAGTTTCAGGGGCGCGGCCAATGGACTCGCGTGGCTAGACGCGAGATTGGGAGGGATGAAAACAAGGACTTGATCCAGTCGTTCATTTATTCATTCATTTAACACATAGTTTATGGGCGCTGAGGACAAGACGGCCCGCAGCTCTTACCCTTATCAACCTCACAGTCTGGTTGTCTGAAGGAGACAAACAGTAATAGGATAAGTAAAAATACATATTAGGTGGTGACAGGCTAAAGAGGAAACAATAATCACGTTGGTGCGTGCATGGGGTGGGCAGTTTTAGGAAGGACTTGGCTTTACTCTGACAAAATGAGAAACCACTGGAGTGTCGTAATCAGGGAAATAGCATACTCTGACTGTTAACAGGATCATTCAGGCTGGTGAGTAGAAAACAGACAGGAGGGACGGTGAAGGGAGAGAGAAGTATTCACATTCTGGATTAATTCTGAAGGTGGAGCAAACAGGATTTGTGGCTGGATTGGACATGGCATTTGGAAGAAAGAGTTATGTTAAGGCTAAGTACAAGGTTTTTGACACGTAGGAAGGATGGAGCAACCATGAACCATTAGCCTCCCCATCCTAGACATCCAGGGTCCTGTTAACTCTGCCTCTGAAATAGAGTAAGAATTCAGGTACTTTGCTCATCTACCGCCCCCATGAAGGTCCAAGCCACCACTGGCTGCCACCAGCCAGAGAAAAGAGAGCTTGTAAGTGATTGTGTCAAAAGAATATAGCAGGGGCTTCCCTGGTGGCGCAGTGGTTGAGAGTCCACCTGCCGATGCAGGGGACATGGGTTCGTGCCCCGGTCCGGGAAGATGCCACATGCCGTGGAGCGGCTGGGCACGTGAGCCATGGCCGCTGGGCCTGCGCGTCCGGAGCCTGTGCTCCGCAGCGGGAGAGGAAAAAAAAAAAAAAGAATATAGCGGTTCCTCAGAAAGTTAAACATAGAACCACCATATGATCCAGCAATTCCACTCCTAGTTACACCCAAGAGAGATGAAAGCAGGGACTCAGATAATTGTACATCCATGTTCATCAAAGCATTATTCACAGTGGCCTCAGGCCCTGGTAACCTCTATTATATTTTCTGTCTCTGATTTTGACTACTCTAGGAAGCTTAGAAAGTGGGATCAAACAATATTTGTCCTTTTGTGTCTGGCTTATTTCAACTGAGCATAGTTATCCTCAGGGTTCATCCATGTTGTAGCGTGAATCACAATTTCCTTCCTTTTTAATTTCCTTCCTATTGCATGAATGGACCACATTTTGTTTATCTGTTCATCCCTCAATGGACATTTGGATTGTCTCCACCTTTTGGCTATTGTAAATAATGCTGCTGTGAACATTGGTGTACAAGTACCTCTTTGATTCCCTATTTTCAAATATTTTGGGCATATACCCAGGAGTGGAATTTCCGGATCATATGGTAGTTCTATGTTTAACTTTTTGAGGAACTGCTGAACTTTGTCCACAGCAGCTGCACCATTTTACATATCCAGCAGCAACATTCAAGGATTCCAATTCCTCCACATTCTCACCAGCACTTGTTATTTTCTGTTTTGATAGTAGCCATCCTAATGGATGTGAAGTGTGTGACTTATTTGGAGATGCATAAAAAGTGAGATATATTGATGGATGGATAAATACATAATAAGGCAAATATAGTAAAATGTTCATTGGAGAAGGTGGACAGTGGGCATATGACAGTCCACTGTAAAATTCTTTCAACTTTTCTGTACATCTGAAAGTTTCCTCAATAAACTGTTGGAAAAATAGGTGGCAGGGAAAAGGAGGGCTACTTCTATTCTCAGTGTTTAAACATTTCAAAGTTAAACATTTGAAAAGTGTCTTTTTAAAATGCGGAAACTTTGAGTCTGCAAATCCATTTTGAGGAATTTCGCTGACACTAGTGTAAAGAAAAGTGAAAAAAGAAGTATTCATTGCAACATTATTTAAAATGGCAAAGTGGTTAAGAACCTGCCTGCCAATGCAGGGGACATGGGTTTGAGACCTACAAAAGGATGGGAAGATCTACCCACGTTGTATGAAAAGTGGTCCAAGATGTACTTCCAAAAAGTGAAGAGAGCAAGGCACAGCATCAATAATGTGATCTCATTTACATAAATGGATTTAGATATGTAAATTACATATGGGTAAAATTTTTGAAAAATGACCAACAATTTACCCAGAGTACTTACTTTAAATCTTATACCTCCCTGTGCTGCTTGAATTCTTTTTACTGTACTATTTTATTTTGACATTTGTTAGGGATGTGACAGCAGCCCCTTCAGGGTGAGCTGGCAGCCTTCACAAGGTGGTCACTTTGATCAGGAGACAGAATTCGCCTGACTACTCAGGGTCCTGTTCTCAGCCATCTCCTGCTTTCTGGGTCAGGCAAGAAGCATAAGGGGGTGAATCAAACATAATGGGGGCCTGGGGCACCCAGCCTCCTTCTATGGGTGGCTGCCACCCCTCTCCAGCCAGTCATTGCCCTTTGTGGCCAAATGTTCCTTTTTTTTTTTTTTTAAATTATTTATGTTTTGGTCACACCACGTGGCATGTGGGATCCTAGTTACCTGACCAGGGATTGAACCCGAGCTCCCTGCAGTGGGAGCATGGAGTCCCAACCACTGGACCACCAGGGAAGTTCCCTAGATGTTCTATTTTTAAGGGAAGCCAGGCAGCAGTTGATTTTACATGCAATCTCCCCTTTAAAACAGGAGGGCGAGTAATGCAAAACATCAGCATGCCGCGCACAGCAAAGACGTCACTTGGATAGGCCAACCGCTGGTTTAAACATTCAGTCATTCATCTTGCAAATATCTATTATCTGCTGTGTGGCAGGCGCTGTCCTGGGACAGAGGGCAGAAAACCAACAGACCGTCTCTGGCCTCATGGAGCCGACATCCCGATTATTGTTACTTTTCTTTTCTTTTGTTAAATTTTATTGGGGTATAGTTGGTTTACAATGTCAGTTTCAGGTGTTCAGCATAGAGGTTTAGTTATACATACACCTATTTCCATTCTTTTTTAGGTTCTTTTCTCATATAGGTTATCACAGAATATTGAGTAGAGGGACTTCCCTGGTGGTCCAGTGGTTAAGACTCCACGCTCCCAATGCAGGGGGCCCGGGTTCGACACCTGGTCGGGGAATAGATCCCGCATGCTGCAACTAAAGATCCCACGGGCCGTAACTAAGACCTGGCAAAGCCTAAATAAATAAATAATAAAATAAATAAATATTTTTTTGAAGTATATTGAGTAGAGTTCCCTGTGCTCTACAGTAGGTCCTTTATGGTTATCTATCTTGTACATAGTAGTGTGTTACTTTTCTATTGTCTTCCTGTGTGTTGGAAAGCTGACGCCAGAGAACTGGCTTTACAGTGGACCTGCCTGGCTCGCAGGGCCGCCATCTGGACCACGTTTGGTGGCTCAGACTAATGTACACACAGGACTACCCTGGGCGCTGTGTTGACTCTGGAAGGCTTCAGGGCAGCGTGCCAGGTGTGATCGGGCCCAAGCATGCTCTGGGAGTGAGTGAAGATAGACGCAGGGGTGCAGGAAGCAGATATGGGAAGCCACACCCAAAAGCCGGGCCTGTGTATGTCCGAGAACTTGGAATCTTGAACCTTCAGGCTTGCGGGGAACTGATAGCAAGAGAGCAGGCTGTGCCGAGCCCAAAACCACCCACCTTCGGTTCTGAGGCTCTGCTGCTTTTTTTTTTTTTTTTTAATTCAAGTATACTTGATTTATAATGTTGTGTTAGTTTCAGGTGAACAGCAAAGTGATTTGGTTATACATATACATCTATGTGTATGTATCTATATTATTTTTTTCAGTTATGCATATATATTCTTTTTCAGATTCTTTTCCATTATAGGTTATTACAAGATAGTGAATATAGTTCCCTGTGCTATACAGTAGGTCCTTGTTTTTTATCTATTTGATTTATAGGTTCATTTGTGCCATATTTTAGATTCCACATATAAGTGATATGATATGGTATTTGTCTTTCTCTTTCTGACTTACTTCACTTGGTATGAGAATCTCTAGTTGCAACCATGTTGCTGCAAATGGCAGTATTTCATTCATTCTTTTTTTTTACGGCTGAGTAGTATTCCATTGTATGTCTGTACCACATCTTTATCCATTCAGCTGTTGATGGGTTGTTATAAACAAAAGTCCATTGGAGAAAACTGGGGGTTCAGACTGTAGTTTAAGTTATTTCCACGTTTTGGCTATCGTGAACAGCGTTGCTATGAACATAGGAGTGCACGTATCTTTTTGAATTATAGTTTTGTCCAGGTATATTCCCAGGAGTGGGATTGCTGGGTCACATGGTAATTCTATTTTTAGTTTTCTGAGGAACCTCCATACTGTTTTCCATAGGAGCTGTACCAACAACTTACATCCGCAACAACTATGTAGGAGGGAAAGGTTTTTAAAGACAGGGTAAGGGAGAGGGTTTGTGGGGTGTGTGATCAGCTCATGGACATTCTTCTGATTGGTTGATGGTGAGGTAACTGGGAGTCAACATCATCAGCCTTCTGATTCCAACTGGTGTGGGGTCTACGTGCTTGTGGGCATCATGCAGTTAACTTCTTCCACCTGGTGGGGGTTTCAGTATCCGCAAAACAGCTCAAAGGACATGGCTCAGAATATTATCTATAGCCCTTGAGGACGAACTAAAAGTCCTTGACTTTGTTTAATGGCTAAAATATTATTATTTTGTCTTCCTTGACTGTTTTCCTTCCTTTCTGCATTTTCTCACTTCTGATAAAATTTACTCTTTTGAACTTGGGGAAGGCCTAGAAGGCTAAAGTTCTTCTACAGACAAGAGGCAGGCAGAGACTTCCTTGGTGGTCCAGTGGTTAAGAATCTGCCTTCTAATGTAGGGGACGTGGGTTCGATCCCTGGTCGGGGAACCCCGCGCACTGCATGCCGCAACTAAGATCCGATGCAGCCAAATAAATAAATATTTTAAAACAACAACAAAAAAGGAGGCAGGCGGAGGACATGGAGGTGGGGGGTGTGTGTGTCTGTTCCGGGAAGGCTCCATAGCGTCCTGCTCAGTTACAGTAGGAATTAAGAATGCCCCATTCTGGCTTCCTGACTCCACTTTTTTTTTTTTTTTTTGGCTGTGAGGTGCATCTTGCAGGATCTTAGTCCCCCGACCAAGGATCAAACCCAGGCCACAGCAGTGAAAGCTCCGAGTCCTAACTACTGGACCTCCAGGGAACTCCCTACTCCATTTTAACTGAGGTTTCTGTTTACTAATTTTCACACAGATCTCCAATTGTAGGAGTGGAATAGCTGGGCCATCTGGTAATTCTACATATAACTTTATGGGTAACAGCCAGTGTTCCCATAGTCGCTTCCCTATTTTACAATCCCACAGCAATGTATGAGGGTTCCACGTCTTTGTCAACACTTATTTTCCTGGGTTGGGGTGATGGGGTGTTTATTTTTATTATTATTTTTTAAATCACAGCCATCCAGTAGGCTAAAGTGGTAGCTCTGTGGTTTTGATTTGCATTTCTCCATGGACTACAGGTGGTGACCATTTTCTCATAAATTGGCCATTATTTTCTTTGGAGAAATGTCCGTTTGGATCCTTTGCCCATATTTTGAGCAGAGATTTTTTTTTTTTTTTTTTTTGCGGTACGCGGGCCTCTCACTGTTGTGGCCTCTCCCGTTGCGGAGCACAGGCTCCGGACGCGCAGGCTTAGTGGCCATGGCTCACGGGCCCAGCCGCTCCGCGGCATGTGGGATCTCCCCGGACCGGGGCACGAACCCGCGTCCCCTGCATCGGCAGGCGGACTGTCAACCACTGCGCCACCAGGGAAGCCCCTGAGCAGAGATTTTTATCTGTTTTGTTCCCTGCTTGGAGGGCCTGGAGGAGCACTCATAGGAACGCAATAAGTGTTTGTTGAATGAATGAGTGAATGTGTTTCAGTAGGCAGTGGGGTTTGCACGACCTTCACCTGCACCTGTTGTGGGTCTCACCTGCGCTTATCACGCGGTGTGACTACATCCTTGCGGTGTGGGTCTGCCCAGGGGTACCTGTTTCTGCGACCGTCTCCTACTAAGAACGACACCCTAAACTGAGAGGAGCCACTCCCCCCAGATTCCGACGTAGCCGCCTCCGCGGGCCGCGGATCCTGTTCCCGCGCGGTTACCCTGGGCAACCCATGGCGCCACGCTTCCTGTATTGATTCGAATCTCGGGCTACGTCACGTCCTCCAGCGACGCCTGAGGCGCGCAGGCGCAGGCGCAGCCGCACGGAGCGGGGACTGGGCCGGGGCACGCAGCGCGCCGGCGCGGGGGCGTGGCCGGCTGCGGGAGCGCGCCCGCCGGAGGGCGCCGGACGGCGCGGAGTCGCGACCGACGCCATATTAAGGAGCGCGGAGCCCGGGTTACGGTCAGCCGCGAGCGCGGCCGGACGCGGTGTAGCTGCTCTTTTCAGAGGCGGGCGCGGCGCGGCGGGGCGCCAGGAGAGGCGGGGCCGGCGGATCCAGCGGGTGACGGGAGCGAGCCAGGTGAGGCGGTCGAGGTCTGGGGACGCGCCCCTTGGACCCAAGCGCGATCCCCGAGCCGGGCGGGCCTGCCCGGCCCCCGAAACCGAGCCGGCGGCCCGGCCCGCCGCCCCCAAGCTCAGGCCACCCCCACCCCTCGGGAGCCGGCCGGACGCCGGCGCGCCGCCCCGCAAGCCAAGCTAGGCCCGGGTGACCTCAGCATCCCATCTCCCGTCCTAACCCCCACGTCCGAGCCTCCCCCTGGAGCAGGCCCTGCGTGACCTCCGCAAGCCGAGCCACCTGCAGGCCGTCACCTCCCCGCGCGGTCAGCGTCCCTATCCTTTTGTAGCAGGTTGAGCTCTGACCGCTCCCCGCCCCAAACCGGGGAACTCCCCGCTCCGTCCCCCCAGAACGGCAGGCCCACGCCCTAATTGGCCATGGCAGCTACTAAAGAACAGCTCAGAACCTTTTTAGGTTGGCAGGCTTCTGCCGAATTTGTATCCCTACTTACGGCCTGTTAGTTAAGCCTCTTTATGAGGCTCTTAGAGGACCAGAAGATCTCACTCTTAAATGGATTCCTGAAATGGAGGCAGCCTTTAAACAAATAAAGAAGGCCCTAGTCACGCCCCGGCCCTAGGCTTACCAGACTTAACAAAACTCTTCTCTCTCTTTGTTCATGAGAAAATGGGGGTAGTTCTGGGAGTGTTGACACAATCCTTGGGACCATCTTAGTGCCCAGTGGCCTACCTATCTAAAACCCTAGACTTGACATTTCAGGGATCGTCTCCCTGTCTAAGGGCATTAGCTGCTGCGGTACTACTAACAGAAGAAGCCTCCAAACTGACAACAGGACAACCACTTACTGTTGACACTCCGCACCAGGTCATGGATGTCCTTAATTCCAAGGCATTCCGTTGAACTTCAGATAGTAGAATCCAAAAATGTCAAGCTGGGGCTTCCCTGGTGGCGCAGTGGTTAAGAATCCGCCTGCCATTGCAGGGGACACGGGTTCGAGCCCTGGTCCGGGAAGATCCCACATGCCATGGAGCAACTAAGCCCGTGCGCCACAACTACTGAGCCTGCACTGTAGAGCCCACGAGCCACAACTGTGTAGACCGCACGCCACAGTTACTGAAGCCTGCATGCCTAGAGCCCATGCTCCACAACAAGAGAAGCCACCTCAATGAGAAGCCCGCGCACCACAACGAAGAGTAGCCCCTGCTCACCACAACTAGAAAAAGCCCGCGTGTAGCAACGAAGACCCAACACAGCCAAAAATTTTAAAAAAAAAAGAA
Organism: Delphinapterus leucas; assembly: GCF_059928025.1. NCBI lineage: Eukaryota > Metazoa > Chordata > Mammalia > Artiodactyla > Monodontidae > Delphinapterus > Delphinapterus leucas. Next base: position 17,116,090 of record NW_028322234.1, read on the forward strand.
AAAATCAAGCTTTATTCTTAGAGGGGTCAGAAATATCAGTCAAGCCTTGTACCACTCTAAACCATGCCACTCTCTTGCCCAGCCCAAATCCCAACACCCCTCTACTACATTCCTGTTTAGAAGTTGTTGATCATGCCTACAGTGCTAGGCCAGATCTACAGGACACCCCTTTACCCAACCCAGATGCAGAACGGTTTACAGACAGCAGTAGTTTCATTTGAGAAGGTCGAAAGGTTTTGGGATATGCAATAGTCAGTTTAACAGAGGTGATAGAGTCGGGCCCACTCCATGGGGCAACTACCTCTGCCCGGAAAGCAGAGCTTATAGCACTAACTAGAGCTCTCCAACTGGGAAAAGGACTACAAATTAACATTTACACAGACTCAGCATATGCCTTCCATGTAGTCCATACTCATGTGGCCATTTGGAAGGAAAGGGCCTACTGACCACACATAACGCCCCAATCAAACATGGACCAGAAATCCTGGACCTGTTAGAGGCCATAAAATCCCCTAAGGAATTAGCTATCATCCACTGCAGGGCACACCAGAAGGACCTGTTGGACATAACCAAAGGAAATAATATAGCAGATAGGGAAGCCAAAGGGCCCCCCAACATGTCCTACAGGCTCCCCTGATACAAAGTTTAGACCCTTCACCACCACAATACTCACCATCAGAACTTAAAGAGGGACAAAACCGTGGGTTCACTCTAACCCCTGAAGGGTGGCTACAGAGCCCAGACACCAAACTTCTTTTACTAGAAGCCTCCCAATGGAAGATTCTAAACCACCTTTAGCAGGCTACCCGTTTATGAGCCAAATCCCTCTTCAGACTGGTGGGGACAATATTCACAGGAAAAGGAATCCTGTCAACCCTCCAATCTATATCCCGGGCCTGTCCGGTCTGTCACCGGGCCAACCAAGAAGGGGCTATAAACACCCCCGCCACTGTTCCATCCAATTCAAAGGCAGGGGAACCAACCAGGAGAAGATTGGCAGATGTATTTCACCCACATGCCCCCTTGTAAAGGCTTCAGGTATCTCCTAGTCATGGTAGATAGAGGCCTTCCCTACTAAGACAGAGCATCCGAGGTTACCACTACCTTCATGGAACGTATCGTACCTCGGTTTGGAATGCCACGCTCATTACAATCGGATAATGGCCCTGCATTTATTTCAGGTCTGACCCAAGGCATCAGTGAAGCCCTCCAAATCAGTTATTATCTTCATTTGGCGCCCTCAGGCATCAGGCTAGGTAGAAAGAGCCAATCAAGCCCTCAAGAAATATCTAAGTTAGCAATAGAGACACACCAGACATGGGTCACCCTTCTTGCTATTGCTCTCTTAAGAGTCCAGATCACTCCAAAGGCCAGGCCTCATATAAGTCCTTAGGAAATCTGTGGAAGATCGCTGCTGGGCGATCCAGAGACCCACTATTTAGTACAGTGTCTCCCAACGTTAGGATTGACTCTCAAGAATATCTGGGAATACCAGGACCAAAATAGTCCTAAGCCAGATCCCAATTTCTCAGAAACCACTCCCCACTTATATGCAGGCCACTGGGCATATGTTAAGACCCTTTCACAGGAACGGAGACCACTCGAAGCAGTGTAGACAGGACCATACCAAGCCCTGCTGGCCACCCCAACAGCTGCCAAAATACAAGGCTTTACTCCTTGGATCCATATGTCATGACTAAAGGCAGCCCCTCCTCCAGAGGACAAGAATCCTCAATCCGCCAGTGATTCACCAGATGCCTCCTATAGTCGTGAGCCTTTGGACAGCCTCCACTTTCTCTTCAAAAGACAGGTGATGCCCCCCGAACCCTCAAGCCTCGATAGCCTGATTTTTTAATCTTGTCACCCTCCTTTTCTTTTTCTAGGCTTTTTTCCCTCCCATGGGTTATTCTGTTCTACTCCTGTGGAACCGCCTCTTGGTATTTTTGTCTTAACTCAAATATCCCAAAGGTGGTATAAGTCTAATTCCACCCACACCATCCGCTCCTAATCTAAATGTGCACTATGAGTCAACTCCTCAGTATAACCTTTCCCTCGTCTCCCTCCGATTGGCCTTGGATTTCTGCCTCAGCACTCTGGTTTTATTGCTCCTTATTACAAGATATAAACCTCCAAAACTCCCATCTGTTGAATCTAACCCCAACCCAGCAACGACAATACATATATCAGTTAGCATGGGACAAAACCCTCCAAGGAGACTTTCAAGATTATACCCTGGACCAACTTTATCAATACTTAAACATAGCCTCCTAAAAACCGTTCTGATTCTTCTCCCTTTTTCCCTTCCTGTGCATACATACAGTCGTCACCCATATTTACCACCAGTTCAGGAAGCCCTCAGACTCCTCAACCAGTCTTCACCAGGTTCATACAGAAACTGTTGGATGTGTACCACTGTCTCCCGTCAGTATGGCCTAAAGGCAATTCCCATTCCACCAGATGAATGGAACCAACTTGAATCCTATTTAGCCCTCTCATATTTCGATAGACCAGGATGGGCCGTCAATTCTAGAAAACCTACAGTGGACCATATACTTCTCAACCACATACATCAGAGACCTTCAAAGGCCCATATTCTCAGTCTCTATGGCACAACCGGCTCCTCTACGTGTATTCTCTCTCTCTCTCTCTCTCTCTCTCTCTCTGTCTCTCTCTCTCGATGGCCCCCTGTAGGTAAATTCCTCAATATTTCCCAGGCCTGTAATACGTTCACCCTTTCCCCTACCCAAACATGGGTTTCCCTCATAACTGACGACAAAACAAACTATCCCCATACTTAACAATTTTGATTCCCCTTTTACTTCCCAAAACCTCCCAATGTTACCACCGATTGGACACAGCCTAGCTATTTTGGGACCTCCATCTACCCCACCCCATCCCCAAGTTGCCCGTATCAGAACCACAATTTTTGGTTCCAACCCTCTAATATTAAACAAGAAGACTACAGAAAACTCAAGACACCCGAGTACTATGACATAGGGTGGAACCCTACTATTCCTTCTTTTAACTGGGCTTATAACTTTTTTCCCGTTCCTCAAAGATTGTTTGCCTCTCCCCTTTAGCTGGAATGTCTTTAGCTACCACCTGTGGGGGCATAGAACATTCCCGTACTCATTTAGGAAAACCCTACTTCAACATCACAACATCACTTTAGACATCTGCTTAGACCCTACAAATCATCACCTATTTCCTTTGCTGATCCAATGCTTATTTATGCCTTCCAGCCAACTGAATGGGGACCTGTACCCTTGCATACATTATTCCTAACCTTATCGGTGACCGTATCCTGCTTCCGTTATACTCTCAATCACATAAACAAAAGCAGGCAACCCTCACTGTAATACCAGCCCTTAGGGATTATCATTGGGATAGGAACGGGCTCAACTGGACTTTTAAATTCTATTTTCACTGCCCGACAGCTCTCTCGAACTCACACAACAGATTGTCAACCTAGCAGCTCAAACTAACACTCTACAAGAACAAATAAATACTCCAGCAGGAGTGGTTGTACAGAATAGGAGAGTTTTAGACTTACAGCTAACCGAGGTGGGACCGGTGCAATGTTAAAGGAGGATTGCTGTTTTATTTGCTTATTTAAAGAGAGGGAGAAATGTGGTCCTCCAAGGACAAAGAACAAGATAAACTCAGAGAGCTAACATCGCCGGAACAGAGAGAGTTACGGGACTCATCACTCTGTCACGTAGCAACCATTACATCTTTTAGCCCTCCCAGGCATTCTGTCCTGTTCTTCCCCGACTGCACACTGGAAGTATGCATACCCTACCCAATCAGATGACTCGCAAGTTCCTTTGTTCCCTGGCTATAAAAACAGACAAGTGGGCTTCCCTGGTGGCGCAGTGGTTCAGAGTCCGCCTGCCGATGCAGGGGACACGAGTTCGTGCCCCGGTCCGGGAAGATCCGACATGCCACGGAGCGGCTGGGCCCGTGAGCCATGGCCGCTGAGCCTGCGCGTCCGGAGCCTGTGCTCCGCAACGGGAGAGGCCACAACAGTGAGAGGCCCGCGTGCCGCAAAAAAAAACAAGTAACCCGTGGTAGGGGTCAGCTCTCCCTATCAGAAAGTCAGCCCGCTGTTCTGGCAGCGACCCTTCCCTTTAATAAATTTTTTTACATTCTGCCTTGTGTCTGGAAATTCTTTTCCAACCCGTTGAATGAGTGAATGTGTTTCAGTAGGCAGTGGGGTTTGCACGACCCTCACACGCACCTGTTGTGGGTCTCACCTGCGCTTATCACGCGGTGTGACACCGTCACTGTGGTGTGGGTCCGCCCAGGGGTACCTGTTTCTGCGACCGTCCCCTGCTAAGAACAACGCTCTAAATTGAGAGGAGCCACTCCCCCGGATTTCCAGGTAGTCGCCTTCGCGGGCTGCGGATCCTGTTCCCGCGCGGTTGCCCTGGGCAACCCGTGGCGCCACGCTTACTGTATTGATTCGAATCGCGGGCTACGTCACGTCGTCCCGAGATGCCCGCGGCGAGCAGGCACAGCTGCGCGGGGTGGGCGGGGCGGGACGCGGACACGAGGCCCCGGCGCGCGGGGGCGGGACGGCGGCACGCAGCGCGGGGGCGGGGCCGGCCGCGGGAGCGCGCCCGGAGGAGGGTGCCGGAGGGCGCGGAGCCGCGACCGACGCCATATTAAGGAGCGCGGAGCCCGGGATCCCGTCAGCGGCGGCCGCGGCCGGACGCGGCGTAGCTGCGCTCAGCGGAGGCGGGCGCGGCGCGGCGCGGCGCCGGGAGAGGCGGGGACGGCGGAAGCAGCGGGCGACGGGCGACGGGAGCGAGCCAGGTGAGGCGGCCGAGGTCTGGGGACCCGCCCCCTGAACCCGAGCGCGACCCCCGAGTCGGGCGGGCCTGGCAGCGGCGCGGGCCTGCCCGGCCCCCGAAACCGAGCCGGCGGCCTGGCCCGCCGCCCCCAAGCTCAGGCCACCCCCACCCCTCGGGAGCCGGCCGGACGCCGGCGCGCCGCCCCGCAAGCCGAGCTAGGCCCGGGTGACCTCAGCATCCCATCTCCCGTCCTAACCCCCACGTCCGAGCCTCCCCCTAGAGCAGGCCCTGCGTGACCTCCGCAAGCCGAGCCACCTGCAGGCCGCCACCTCCCCGCGCGGTCAGCGTCCCTGTCCTTTTGTAATTAGGTTGAGCTCTGACCGCTCCCCGCCCCAAACCGGGGGACTACCCACTGCGTCCCCCAGAACGGCAGGCCCACGCCCTAATCTGTGCTCTTCATCATTGGCCTGTCAACCCCGGGTCTCCCAAGTTCACACCATTACAGCTGGGGCCTGCCCAAATTGAAACTCCCCGCCCCAGCTGTCACAACTCTCTCCGTCTCGGACCAGCCCCCGCCCCCCGCCCGGATAAAATACAATCTGAGGTTCGTGGACCCTGGAACAGCCAGGCTGAGGTGCGGAGGCCCTGCCCGTATGGGCGCCCCATTGTGCTCACCGCGCCCCTCTCTGCTCCTGGCACACGGAAGCAGTTAGGCGACGAGTTTTGAATACATAAGTGCCCCACTGGCTCCCAGCCCGTCTGGTTTCTGCTCCCCGCACCCTTACGGCTTGACCCATTCTGGCCATGACCCACCCAGAATCCAGCGCTCCCATCTCACCACTGACCTCCCCAAAATGTGACACCGCCTGGTGGTGCCCAACTGCCCTCCAATCTGGGACCATTCTGGGTCTTCCAACAAGCACCAGCCCGGCCACCCCGGATCCCGCAAGTGTGGCACAGTCACGCCGTCACAGCCGTTTTCCCCTGCTAAAAACTGACCCCCACCTCCCATTGGTCCTGCACTGTCCAGACCTGCCCCCAATTCAAAGCCCGAGTCCCACTGTTGTGCAGCTGTCCACCCTAAACCCGTTTGGTTTTTCCCTGTTCTCTTTCCCCTCAAGTCATCCCTTGGTTCAAGGTGCCTCTCAGACTGAGAACTAGATCCCCCCACACCCAGTCCACTAAGCGATGATCTCATGCCTTTAGCTGGTGAGGCTGCACCCCACTCTCCTCGACCCCCCTCACCCTGGTCCCCGCCGCTTCTTAGCATACTTGGAACAAGGACAGTTTACCTAAAGAAAAACCATCCACGCAGACCTCATGCAGCCGGCGGGTACATGTTGTCCCCCTGGCCCATTTATGGGCAGAATGTCTTGTGGGCCGTCGTGACTGTTGATGTCGAGGGCCCCTTCTGTTTCGGCCACGCTGAGCCGGCTTTTCTTCTGAACCTGAGAGTGGAAGCAGGTGTGGTGGCCGCCCAGCTGTGCTTTGCATAGTGAGTGAGGTTGGATTGCTCCAAGAGGGTTGTGTTAAGGATGCAGGCTCCTCCCCCTCCAAACGCCGGGGCTCTGGTCCTTGGACAGCTCTTGGTTCAAAGGACAGTTGCTTTGCTGTGGCCGGGGGGCTGCGTCTCACGTGACTGTGCTGGCCAGCGTGCCACCGTGGCCATTTCCCAGGACTATCTCAGAATCTGTGCCCTGGGTGGTGCTATCTGCCTGGGGCTGGGCAAGGAGGACCTCGGAGCCTGATGAGTCTTCAGAAGCGGGTCTGCATCGATTTTCACACCAGGTCCTCTGTCTCATGCCATTCGTAGATTTTGGGGCCTCTGACTGGGGCAGGTTTTGTATACCCAGGACTTCTGGGTTTGGGGAGGCCCCGAGTGGGGTTGGTTGTGGGACCCTTCGCTCAGTGTTACTGAGACAGATGAGGATCCAAAGTCATTCAGTCTGGAGGGTCAATCCTGGGGACTTCGGCTGGCATCAAGGAACTTGGTCTTTAAGAAAGCAGCCAACTTGCAGCACCCTTGTAATCCTTCTCTTCTAGAGCAGAGGTTCTCAACTGGGGATACTGGTGATGTCTGGGGACATCTGTGGTTGTCATGACTGGGCCGCTCCTGACATCGAGGGGGTGGGGGCCAGGGGTGCTGCTCCATACCCCGCAGCGCCCAGGACGGTCCCCCACATAGGATGATCTGGCCCTGAATGTCCACAGTGCCAAGGGGGAGAGATCTTGGACTAGAGCCCTGACCGGGAGGCCTGTGAGTACAGGGACTCCATCCCCAGATGCTGCACAGGGCCCGGCGAGGCTGGGGCTGTAGAATGCTGGCTTGAGTGGGTGCGGGGGTCCTGGCCGGTCCTGGGGGTTGGCAGAGCTGGGAAGGGAGTATTTGGCTCCCCCTCTTCTGCCCCAAGAGCTCCCTGTGGTCTGACTTCTGCTCCCTCACAGGCCCCAGTGGCTTCTTGCTCGTCGGCTCCACTGATCACGGCCCTGCCCACCCCCCACTGGCCTACCCCAGGCTTTGGCCGCTTCGGAGCCTGCCTGGTGCAGGCAGGGAGTGTTTAAGTCAGGGGACAGGCGCGCAACCGGAGCCCACCGAATGTGGCACTGACAGCCTCGACGGGACGTTGGTCCCCTGACCGGCATGTCCTGTGTTCTTGGCAAGTGACTACTCTCTCCTGCCTCAGTGTCCTCAGGTGTGAATGGAAGGAGAGAACGTGCTGTGCACCCTCCCGGCCTTGTTTCCTTTAGTCATCTGACTACTGCGAGTCGTAAGAAAAAAAAAAAAGTAGAACGTGGAACCCACTCGCCTGACTTCCTGTGCTTCCCCTTTCGTCCTTCACTCGCCCTCCTTTTGTCATCTTATTTATTTTTGTTGGTAACAGCTTTCCTCAGATATAATTATTGTATTCCACAATTCACTCATTTAAGTTGTACAGATGGGTGGTTTTCAGTGTATTTACAAGGTTGTGCATCCATCACCACCATCTAGTTTAGAGCATCTCCATCTGCAGTCACTCCCCATCTCCTCCTCGGCCCCTGGCAACCACTAACCACTCTGTTTCTCTGGCTTTGCCTGTTCTGGGCATTTCATATAAATGGAATCATACAGTATGTGGCCTTTCATGTTTGGCTTTTCTCACTGAGCATCGCATCTTTAAGGTTCGTTCACGTTGCAGCATGTCCTCCCTTTTTTGTGGCTGGATAGTATTCCGTCGTATGGATGAGCCATATTGTGTTTGTCCACCAGTTGGGGGGCCCTTGGGCCGTTGGCACCTTCTGCGTATTGTGAATGGAGCTGCTAGGAACAGCCGGGCACAGTTTCTTGTGGGGCGGCCCTGCTGTTTAATCGGGACTCAGATGCCTCTGCATGCGCTCCTTGGTGGCCTGCTCCTCACCCTTAGCTTCCTGTCCTCATTTGCTGCTGACGCCCAAGGCTGGCTCCTGACTGCAGGCCCACGCGGCCAGCAGCCAGTAGATCCTCTCCTGGGTGTCCTGCGGTGCGTCCAGAAAAGGTTGCTCTTTCCACAGACCTGCCCTTCCCCCCTCCCTTACTTCCCCCAGCCTCACCTGGGTCCCTCCTTTCCGTCCCCCACATCTTTCCAGGACCATCTACATTCTCACCTGGGCAAGCAGGCCCCGTCTCCCTGCTCCCCCACCCCACCCCGCTCTGCCCAGTGCGCCACCGCCAGCCTGCAGAAACACATCTCATCAAGCCCCTCTGCCCGTCCCTTCCCCACCTCCCTGCCACCAGCCGCCCAGGGCACAGCCCAGGAGCCTGCCATTCTGGCCTTGTCACCTTTTCCTCTTTCTGCCCCCAGTATGCCCCTTACACCCCAGCCTCCCCAAACCATTCTTTCCAGACCCCCCCATGCCCTTCCCCAGATCAGAATGGGCCCAGGAACCATTGACCATCAGGGTGGGTCTCATCCCTACCAGGCATGACAGCCACCGCAGGAAGGGGGTCAGGCTGTATTTGCACTGGGTCCCACAGTGAGGAGGGGCTGCTGGGGGGAGGGGTGGAAGGATGGTGGGGGCAGGGGGAGGGAAAGGTGAGGGTTGGGGCATGTCTGTCTGTCTGTCTGTCTCTCTGCACTTACAGAAGGGCTGAGCAGCTGAGAGGTCAGTGCTAGTCTTTCAAGCCGGGGGAGAGGGGGGAAGCAACTATTCCCCCTAAGGAGTTCCCTAAACCAGAGGGTTTCCACTGGTTTAGGCGGTTGTCAAACCTGGGGGTGGGACATCCAGTGGGCGGGGCCAGGGAAGCTGCTCAACCCCCCACAGTGCCCAGGACGGCCCCCCCTCAGAGGAGGACCCACCTGAGTGTCAGCAGTGCCAGGGCTGCCCTAAACACACTAGGCATTTCCTTCTGCCACCGCCCCCTGGGACCCATGGCGAGGAACCACGGTGAGACAGATTGAGGAAGCACTTTCTATTGCTCAAGGCTGCCTGTGAGGGGGTGAGATCCCTGTCCCTGCAGGTGTGCAAGCAGATGCAGAGATGTGTAAGGGCTCTGGGGTCCTGATGGGACATCCAGCCTTGGATGGAGTCCCAAGAGTCAGGCCTCCGACATAAATCACAGTTTTGTGGCCCCCAAGTTGTTCTTCCTTTGCGTGGGGTTTGCATCATCTGGGTTGCTGCAGACCCAGACGCCTTTACGGTCTGAATGTTTCACCAAATCAGACAGGAGTGGGTGCTTTGTGTGCTGAGAGGTGGGGGGATGAGAAACTGCGCTTCAGGCATCATTTCTGAGGTTTCGAGCAGCAATCTCACATGGGGTGGAGGTGCCCTGCTGCCAGCCGTGTGCTCTTGGGGGTGTTGTCACGGAGAAAAGAGGTGTTGACGGGATTCTCCTCTCCTTGAGGCTGTGAGCCCGGGGGTGGGCCATAACTCTGGCTCCCTGCTTTGCAGCTCCTGCACCTGCCTGCACACAGAAGGGCAGTAGCCTCAGGTGAATGAATGAATGAATGAGCAAACGAATGAAAGGAAGATGCTCCTCAGGGCCCCGCCACCAGGCCCCCCTTTCCTACTGATTCCCTTCGGCCACTCGGGACGACGCGTGTCCCCCGTCCAGTGCCGGGCACAGTCCTTTCTGACTCTGGCTGTTCCCAGCCTTGTCCTTTGCTGTCCTTAGACATAAGGGGCCGCTGGATCGTTGTGTTTCCTCTGTGGGGGGAGGCCACTCCCTTCACAGGAGCCCAGGTCCTAGCCTTGTACAACCACAGCCAGCCCTCCAGCCCACAACCCTGCTCCTCCCACATCCTCAGGACAGTCCTCCCTCCTCCAAGGGGAGACCAGTCCTTTTCACCTTCGGGGGCAGCATGGGAGAAGATGGGGCCCTGCCTGGTGGCCTGTGGCCACCAGGGTACCTCCCGTGCCACACAGCCCACATCCCCGCGTGGTGGAGCGGGAAGCAGGGGCGTCTGGGACCTGTTGTGCGCCTGTCACTGAGCCCGTGAGACCAGCCCCCATTTCCTAGCGTCTCCTTTGGGTCAGGCCCTCTACCTGCTGCTTCACAGAAGCTGCACCCAGGTCACCGCAACACGTGCGGTGTTATCCCATTATCCCCAACTTTGAGATGAAGAGACTGAGGTTCAGAGAGGAGAAGTTGCTCACCCAAAGCCATGCAGCCAGTAAGGGTTGAAGCCAGGACTCAGAGCAGGTCTGTCCCTGTCTGCAGCCCGCCCTTTCTCGTCCACCCTGCTGGGACTGGTTGACGATTGTGCAGGGAAGGGGCCGCCGGGCTGGCCTGCCTGGGCCCAGGAGGAAGAGGCAGAGCCAGACTCTGACTGTAGCGGAAGAGTGGACGACCCACATTTTCTGGTTGCGTCTCTCATGTGGGACTTTTCCCCCAACCCCTCAGAGACCGGCTGGAAGAAGACGACCAGCCCCCCGCCTTTCTCGGGGGCTGGTAGTCAGGAAGCCGGGGATGGGCACCAGAGCCAGCCCCAGTCTCCAGGTTCTTCCGCCTGCATGCTTCCGGAAAGGAGGGCGCTTCCCCGAGGTGTTGGGCCCGTTGAAAGTCTGTGCCCCGAGATGACGGTTCTCAGGGAGCCCCAGCCGTTTGTCACCATGATCCCTAATTGGATGGCTCCTGCTGGGGCAGGCCGGTGGCCGTGATGACCGGTCCTGAGTGGGCGTTGGGGCTTTAGATGGCTGGACTGCTGGTGCTGGGCCTGGGGAGCCTCTCACTGCGGAGCCCGAGCAGCTGTGGGCAGGTGGGGGCGGGCGGGATGGAGCGCCCGAGCCCCTCTTCTGTGGAATGGAGATAGATAGGATGGCACCTGGGGACCAAGTTGAGTCAAGCACCTGGACTGCCTGGCGCTGTGCTGGCTGCTGGAGAGGCGCAGGTGTGCTTCGTGTCATTGCTCTCACTGTCCACATCTGTGCTCTGACGCTCTCCCTACAGGGCCAGGAGCAGTGCCCCATTCGTCTGGGACGCAGTGCCCACACTGGACCTGGCAGAGCGGCGTGCCCAGGCCCCTGCGGGCATGCTTTCTTCCCCTCCCTTCCCTGTGCCCCGTGTGGGGAGCTGGTGTGGCCAGCCCCCCAGAGGCCAGAGTTACCCTCACTCGGGGTGATCTTGCACCCCGCCCCCGCCAAGGGGACACTGGGCTACGTATGCGGACATCTGTGATCCACACAACTTGGAGGGAGTCTCCCCTGACGTTGAGCAGGTGGGGGCCAGGGAGGCTGCTCCACACCCCGCAGCGCCCAGGACGGCCCAGATGTCAGCGGTGCTGCGGGCAGGCAGGCGGCCACATGCCACACCAGACCATGCTCAGCCTCGAGCACTGAGTCATGAACCACGTCACACGGTATCTCCTTGGCCTCCGAGCCTGCAGCAGGAAAACAGCAGGACCGGTTTTAAAGATAAGCAAAGGCCTTGAGGGACTTGCAGTTTGAGCACTGCTGGAAGCAGTGCTGGCTGGGCCTCTCCAGGCCTGGTGTGAACTAGTGGAGGGTGTGCCCAGGATGCTGCCCTCCGCACCGCACACCCCCCGGGGAGGCCTTGACAGTGACAGTCAGAGGGGCTGCACTGTCATGGGTCCTGCCCCACATGCCCCTGCCTGACCTCCTTTCCTCCTCTGTGGGCTGGAGAGGGAGGGCTGGTTCCTGCCCGCACCTGGGGGCTGGCAGTGACCTGAAGTGAAAGCTTGCTCTTGGTATTGTTGCTCACGTGGGACCCCAGCCGCCTCCGGCTCCAGCTGGAAGGAGGGCTCGTGGGGCTGGGGCACTGGCTTATCTTCAGGCCCCTTGGTCCTTGCTAACCCCAGGGCCAGCCCATGCCCCATCATCTCACCAGGGAGCCTCCCTGGCCTGGCCCTACAGGGCCCTCCCCCAGCACTGCGGACACGGGGGTTGGGTCATTCTCTGGGGACGGGGGTGGGGCGCATCCCAGGCACTGGGATGTAGAGCAGCATCCCGGGCACCCACGGTCCTGACAACCACAGACATCCTCAGACCTGGCCCGGTGTCCCCTGAGGGCAGAACTACCCTGGTGAGGACCCCTGGGTTGTACTGACAGGGAACCTCCTGCTAAGCACCTGGTGCCTGGAACCCTGGCGCGCTGTAGGGCCGAGCAAGGTCGGGGTAGCGAGGAGCCGCAGGGAAGGCCTCCTCAGGAGGGGCAGCCAGCTGTTGAGCAGCCGGCTTGGAAGCAAGGGCCCTGCTCTGTCACTGAGACCTCTTCATCCAGCATGAGTCGACCTCACTCTCGGAGAGGACCGGGGCCGGGGGTGAACGTGGGGAGCGCACAGGAGGGCAGCCCTGAGGGATCAGGTGGTCTGTGACACGTGCAGACCCTACTCCTAGCCTTGTAGGGACCTCATTCTGTCCCTTCAGGTGACCAGGATCATGCCCATTTCCCAGAGGCCTAGGGTGAGGCTCGGAGACTGAAGGCTAGTCTGAAGCAATGAGAGAAGGTGTGGGCCGCCTGGCTCTTCATTCTGGGGGCCACGAGGGGTAAAGAGGAGACCCACCTTAAGGGCTGGCTTGGCGGGTGGGCGAGCCTCCCAGTGACAGTGCAGAGCAGGCAGTGGCAGCCAGCAACTGAGAACCCCAGCCCACCTCACAGACTGCGGACACCAGTCTGCAGGTGCCGGCTTCTGGGCAGAGCGTCTCCAGGGCCAGGGTTCTGGCCCCCTTGAGCAGGTTCTCATCGCTTCCTTCCCCGCTCTGTCCCCCAAGGCAGCTCTAAACCCCCTGCAGCCTGGGGGAGCCTTTCTCAGCCTCTGTGCTCGGGACTTCTTTTCAACAGAAAAGTCACTACACTCTCTCTGCCTTTTACTAGGAAACTTTGCATTGCAGATACACAGCAAAGGTGGCAGAGCGTTCCCCTGCACAGCCAGCCATGCCCCTGCTGCCCAGACTCTTCTGGTCTCGAGCTGGGGCATGCATGGTCCCCGCTGTCCCTGGCTGCTCGTTTCTTTGAATGGCCGGCGAGTTCCCATGATGCAGAATCCAAGAAGCACAGAGTGACAAGGCAGGAGGACCAGGGCTTCCTTCCTCTCCTGACCCCGTCCTCTAGTTCCTCTTCCCCAGCCGACCTTCCCAAACCTTCCAGAAATAGCTTGTTCTACACAGCATGTTGTCACGTGCACTGGGTCCCAAAGACCCCCCCCCCTTTTACTGCAGTGCCTCCTGTGGGAAGATGGGCCACACCCTTCAGGTAGACGTCTGGTCTGTAGACTTCTCTCGTCCCCTGCTTTCCTAAGCAGACTGCGGAGAAATCGCTGTACACAGGGTTTTGCCCACGCGCGCCGGAGTTTCTAAGGGTAAATTCTTAGAAGTCAGAGAGGATGTGCGTTTTTAGATTCTGAAAGCAGGTGCCAAATTCCGGCTCCTGCCAAGAGTGGGTGCGAGGGTGCGTCATCTGATCTTGGAGTTGCTCGGGGAGAGGAGGGAGCGGGCTCTGGGCTGGGTTCGCAGCCCTCTGGCCGCGCGTGCAGCCGAGCCTCTTTTTCCAGGAACCGTTTGTTTGTATCCTCTGCTGCTTTGGTCTGTCCTGAGGGTGGCAGGTACTTTTCCCGGTTGTGTCGTTCTTTCTTCAGAAAACTGTGTTTGTGGTGTATTTGCTTGCAGACACTTTTCATTTCTCCACACGTGAATTTATCAGCCTTTTCTCTCAGGGCTTCGGACTCTTCTGGTCTTCTGCAGTGCGGCAAGCAGCAGTCTTAGAGGAGGTGGGCGGGCGTCCCTGAGGTCCTGGGACCGAGGACTCTCTCGGATGCCACCTTCACTCTCTAGAATAGGCCGCTTGCAGCCTGGCGGAGCCGCAGGCCCTCGGCTCTGAGAATGGGCTGGAGCGGGGGCTCAGACCAGTTTTGTCGCCAGCATCATGTGGTTTGGGTATGACTGCGGCCGGCCAATGCTGCGAGTTCCTCCAGAGATCTTGGTTGAGGCCCTTGGCGTCTGTCTACCTCCTCACCGAGACAGCCTGGGTGTGTGGGGCGGGTGCCCCTGAGGGCACTGGCTTGTCACTTTATTTATTTATTTAACATCTTTATTGGAGTATAATTGTTTTACAATGGTGTGTTAGTTTCTGCTTTGCTACAAAATGAATCATATGAATCAGTTATATATATATATACATATGTTCCCATATCTCTTCCCTCTTGCGTCTGCCTCCCTCCCACCCTCCCTATTTCACCCCTCCAGGCGGTCACAAAGCACCAAGCTGATCTCCCTGTGCTGTGCGGCTGCTTCCCACTAGCTATCTACCTTACGTTTGGTAGTGTATATATGTCCATGCCTCTGTCTCACTTTGTCACAGCTTACCCTTCCCCCTCCCCATATCCTCAAGTCCATTCTCTAGTAGGTCTGTGTCTTTATTCCTGTCTTACCCCTAGGCTCTTCATGATTTTTTTTTTCTTAAATTCCATATATATGTGTTAGCATACGGTATTTGTCTCTCTCTTTCTGACTTACTTCACTTGTATGACACACTCTAGGTCTATCCACCTCATTACAAATAGTTCAATTTCATTTCTTTTTATGGCTGAGTAATATTCCATTGTATATATGTGCCACATCTTCTTTATCCATTCATCCGATGGTGGACACTTAGGTTGTTTCCACCTCCGGGCTATTGTAAATAGAGCTGCAATGAACATTGTGGTACATGACTCTTTTTGAATTATGGTTTTCTCAGGGTATATGCCCAGTAGTGGGATTGCTGGGTCATATGGTAGTTCTATATGTAGTTTTTTAAGGAACCTCCATACTGTTCTCCATAGTGGCTGTATCAATTCACATTCCCACCAGCAGTGCAGGAGTGTTCCCTTTTCTCCACACCCTCTCCAGCATTTATTGTTTCTAGATTTTTTTTTTTTTTTTTTTTTGCGGTACGCGGGCCTCTCACTGTTGCAGCCTCTCCCGTTGCGGAGCACAGGCTCCGGACTCGCAGGCTCAGCAGCCATGGCTCATGGGCCCAGCCCTCCGCGGCACATGGGATCTTCCCGGACCGGGGCACGAACCCGTGTCCCCTGCATCGGCAGGCGGACTCTCAACCACTGCGCCACCAGAGAAGCCCTGTTTCTAGATTTTTTGATGATGGCCATTCTAACCGGTGTGAGATGATACCTCATTGTAGTTTTGATTTGCATTTCTCTAATGATTAGTGATGTCGAACATCCTTTCATGTGTTTGTTGGCAGTCTGTATCTCTTCTTTAGAGAAATGTCTGTTTAGGTCTTCTGCCCATTTTGGGTTGGGTTGTTTGTTTTTTTGTTATTGAGCTGCATGAGCTGCTTGTAAATTAATCCTTGGTCAGTTGCTTCATTTGCAAATATTTTCTCCCATTCTGAGGGTGGTCTTTCCGTCTTGTTTATGGTTTCCTTTGCTGTGCAAAAGCTTTGAAGTTTCATTAGGTCCCACTTGTATATTTTTGTTTCTATTTCCATTTCTCTAGGAGGTGGGTCAAAAAGGATCTTGCTGTGATTTATGTCATAGAGTGTTCTGCCTATGTTTTCCTCTAAGAGTTTGATAGTGTCTGGCCTTACATTTAGGTCTTTAATCTATTTTGAGCTTATTTTTGTGTATGGTGTTAGGGAGTGATCTAATCTCATACTTTTACATGTACCTGTCCAGTTTTCCCAGCACCACTTATTGAAGAGGCTGTCCTTTCTCCATTGTACATTCCTGCCTCCTTTATCAAAGATAAGGTGACCATATGTGTGTGGGTTTATCTCTGGGCTTTCTATCCTGTTCCATTGATCTATCTTTCTGTTTTTGTGCCAGTACCATACTGTCTTGATAACTGTAGCTTTGTAGTATAGTCTGAAGTCAGGGAGCCTGATTCCTCCAGCTCTGTTTTTCGTTCTCAAGATTGCATTGGCTATTCGGGGTCTTTTGTATTTCCATACAAATTGTGAAATTTTTTGTTCTAGTTCTGTGAAAAATGTCAGTGGTAGTTTGATAGGGATTGCATTGAATCTGTAGATTGCTTTGGGTAGTATAGTCATTTTCACAGTGTTGATTCTTCCAACCCAAGAACATGGTATATCTCTTCATCTATTTGTATCATCTTTAATTTTTTTCATCAGTGTCTTATAATTTTCTGCATACAGGTCTTTTGTTTCCTTAGGTAGGTTTATTTCTAGATATTTTATTCTTTTTCTTGCAATGGTAAATGGGAGTGCTTTCTTGATTTCACTTTCAGATTTTTCATCATTAGTGTATAGGAATGCCAGGGATTTCTGTGCATTAATTTTGTATCCTGCTACTTTACCAAATTCATTGATTAGCTCTAGCAGTTTTCTGGTAGCATCTTTAGGATTCTTTATGTATAGTATCATGTCATCTACAAACAGTGACAGCTTTACTTCTTCTTTTCCGATTTGGATTCCTTTTATTTCCTTTTCTTCTCTGATTGCTGTGGCTAAAACTTCCAAAACTATGTTGAATAAGAGTGGTGAGAGTGGGCAACCTTGTCTTGTTCCTGATCTTAGTGGAAATGCTTTCAGTTTTTCACCATTGAGGACGATGTTGGCTGTGGGTTTGTCATATAGGCTGGCTTGTCACTTTAGAAAAGAGAGCAGCGTCCATGGTGGGGTGCGTCATCTGCATCTACAAGGGCAGAGCTTGAGAAGGCGTTAGTCCCGGAGCCCCTGCACCCGTGCCCATGCCTCCGTGAGTCCCTCTGTGAGGGGTCGGGTCTCGGAGACCTCATCCTGGGCTGGATGCTGGCACCCGACGGCCCCACACACTCACCCACTGCCCAATCTGGACCTCGCGTCCACCTTGGCCCTCCGTAGACAGCTGGCCGCTGTGGTGTGCCGCCACCGGCATGGCTCCTCTTCCCCTGGTGACTTGTCTCTGGCTCGCCGCCCCGCTAGGCAGGGAGCTCAGCACGGTGGGACTGTGTCCTCGCTGCTTGCTCCAGCCTAGCACCCGCCCCAGGCCTGAGGGTGCTCAGAAAACATGGGATTGGTGGGGTGAATGAAGACTCTCCGACAGACGCGTGAGCCGCACGGGCTGGGGCAGAGAGCATGCCTCTAAGGGCCCACGCTGAGGACACCCTCTTGGCAGCCACCACTCCCTAAAGATCAGCAAAGGTGGTCTCGGTGCTCTACCTTCCTCCGCCTGCCCCTAGTGTGTGCGTGTCCTGCAGTTGTTGTAACAAATTACTACAAACTCAGTGGCTTAAAACAACAGAAATTTATTCACACAGTCCTGGAAGTCAGGAGACTGGCTCGGGCCTCACGGGGCTAAAATCCAGGCGTAGGCAGGGCTAGTCCTTCCGGAGGCTCCAGGGAAGCATCTGTTCCCGCCTTTTCTAGCTTCTAGAGGCGCCGCCTTCCTGGCTCGCGGCCCTGTCCTCTATCCTCGTATCTCTATCGTATCCAGCAGTGCAGCATCTCCCGTCTCTCTCTGCCTCTGACCCTCCGCCTCCACTGGGCCCCCCGGGACATCCCCATCCCGGGGGCCTTAACCCCATCTGCAAAGCCCGTTCTGCCATATAAAGGAACATACCCAGAGCCTGGGGACTAGGAACCTCTCTGACCCTCAACAGACACATCTGTCAGCAGTGAGACGTCCGCCAGCTGCACGGGCTTCTGTAAACTGTCCCGTTGGGACGTCGCGGGCAGATGGAGGGGGGCGCGCCACACTGGGCGTACTTGCTGGAGTCGGATTCAGCGCACTCCCTGTGCAAGGACACGTGGTGCCTTAGGAGCAGCTTCTTGGAGCATCCCAGGAAACTAGTCTCCCGCCCCATGTGCTCTGAGATGACCGTGGTGCTTTGGGCTCCGCTTAGGTTCTGGCGTGCGGGCGGCATCCGAGCTGTTGTCTGGGCCCTGCCGTCTGACCACGTAGGGAGCCGCCGGGGTCTTCAGCACGGTGACTTTGGTCTGTGAACGGAGGGGCCGTGGTTTCCGTCGGAAGTGAGCTCACGTGGACCGAGAGGCTTAGACGGCTGAAGATGAGGCCCCTCGTTCCCCTGGGCCCCGCCGGCCCTGAGCTGTAGCCTAGCAGTGGCGGCCCTGGAGGTGGTGCTGCTGAGCGCACAGCCGAGTGCGCCTGCACCTGCTCTCCCGAGGGCTCACTGCCCGGCGGGCGGCACACGAGGCCCTGGTGAGGGCCGCCGCGGTTGACCACACACGTTGGGCCAGGAAGTTAGCCAGGCTCTCTGAGCCTTATTTCCGTGTCTGCAGAGCAGGGACAGCCAACTGGCCCAACTCTGGAGCTGCTAGAACAGGGCCGTGATGGCTCTTCCTGGTGTCCAGCCCCACTCGAAGCCCGTTCACGGGCCACTCTGTCGCCGTGGACGCCGGCACTGCTGGGGCTTGGTTCTGGCTTGCACTTGGCCTGGCACTGTGGTGCGAGACGGCCGGGTCCGCCCTTGGGAAACGGTCCCCTGAATGGGTGTCTCCCCCCCAGGCCAGATGCTCAGATGGGCGCCTTTGTGTCCCGCTATGGCCCTGCTGCCCAGGAGCGGTCAGGCGTGGTGAGGGCTTGCGGGGGGCCCTGGGTGGGCGCGTGGGGAGGGGGAGGTCAAGGCCAGAGACGGAGACAGCCATCCGTCATTTCAGAGACTATGTTCTGGGGCCAGAATGGACAAGTTGTGTCTAGGGACCCCTGCTGGGGCAGGAAGCCGTTGGCCAACAAGGGGGTGCCTGCTCCCAAAGGTTTACCTGAAATGAGGAGGGGGCGGAGGTGTTGCAACCCCGCTTCTCACCGAAGCAGGAAGCCCGCTGTCTGTCGACGACAGGGCATGGGTGGCTCTGGGCCAGCACGGGCTCAGAAGGGCCCCAGGCTGAGTGGAGGGAGGGCCGTGGGCACGGGGGCGGGTGGGTGTCCAGGCAGGAGCCCTGTTTCTTCCCCCACCTGACCCCTTGCCCAGCTTCAACAGCCTCATCTTTGCGAGGGGGTGCAAGCATCCAGTTCACGGGGCCGCGTGGAGGGAACGTGGAGTAAGATAGGCACGCCGAGGTGACCAGTGGCTGTGTTACTGTCCCGTGGGGTCTAACCCGACTGGCTCTGCTTCGGCCGAGCATCTGGCTTTGGGCCGAAGCCACACCAAGGCAGCCCTGTGCATCACATAATCCCGGTGAGGGACAAGGACCTGACAGGCTCGTGCTGGTGCTTCAGCCCAGGGTTAGGCCCAGGAGCTCGGAGAGGCCATTTGGGGGCACGAAAGTAGCAGTTCAGCAGATCGGCCTGAGTGTCTCGTAGTCTCCTGGTCACACAGAGAGACGCGAGCACTGGACTTTCCTCAGGTGTCTTTTTTTTTTTAAGGGCAAACGTTCTCTCTGGTTTACTTTCTGTCTGTATGGACTTGACAGCTCTGGGACCTCTCATGAGTGGAATCACACAGTATGTGGCCTTTTGTGTCTGGCTTATTTCACTCAGCATCATGTCCTTAAGGTTCATCCATGGTGTAGCAGGTGTCAGAATCTCCTTCCTTTTTAAGGCTGAGTAATATTCCAGGGTGGGGATGGAGCATGCCTTGTTTATCCGTTCACTGTGGGTGACACTTGGTTTGTTTCTCTTCTTAGCTTTCGTAAATAGTACTGGTAAGAGCCTTTGAACATTAGCTTCTGTGTGGGTCTGTTTCCTTTCTCTGGGGTGTATATCTCAAAGTGGAGTTGCTGGGTCACGTGGCTGTGTGTATTTGATTTCTTGAGGAGCTCACAGGGGCAAGGGGATGGGGAGGGAATGTTTCATGGGGACAGGGTTTCAGTTTGGGAAGACGAGAAAGTTCTAGAGGTGGATGGTGGGGATGGTTGCCCAACAACGTGAAAGGACTGAACGCCGCTGAGCTGTGCACCTAAAAATGGTGAAGATGGTGAATTTTATGTTACGTGTATTTTACCCTAATTTTTTTTAAAGGCAAGTGTGGAGGGTACTACACCTAGGAATTTGTATTCGTAAACTTAATTTCTGGCCAGCCTTCACTTTTCCAATTCTTGATACTTGGTCGGTGGTCAGAGGAGCTCCAGCCTGGAGGCTCGGGGGCCGGAACTAGCCAGCACTGCCCACGTCCAGCCCTCGGGCTGCAGCCGGAAGCGTAGGGTGACCGTGATGGCGCGAGGCCGGGGGGTGGGGGCAGAGCAGGCGCGGGGCGGGAGGCTGTGCTGGGGGGGGGGCCCCCCTCGGCGCCGCCCCCCGCCCCGAGCCTCAGGCATCCCTGGACTCTGGCCTGCCATCCCCCGGGAAGGGCACCCTGCCCTCTGAGGCGTCTGCTCTTCCCTCCCTGGAATGCTCCTCGGCCCCTCGCTGCCGCACTCTTGCTCCTCTTCCTCAGAGGCCTCCCCAGGCGGTCGGGGGAGCTGGTGGGAGCTGGGCGGAGGCGTGTGTCCGCTGGAGGCCACCATCCCCCGCCCCAGCAGGCCCTGCGCCCGGTCAGCTCCGCAGACCCCGACTGACGGGCCCGCCCCGCCTCCCTCACAGGGGCGAGGACGAGGCCCCAGGGGCGGCTCACGGCCTCGAGCGTCTGAAGCAGGAAGGCGACAAGATGGGTGCCTGTGGGGGATGGGGGGGCCTGGGGTAAGCGGGCGACCGGCCAGAACCAGGACAAAGGCGTGCGGGCCCGGTGGAAGGTTCCTGTAGAACAACCAGAGAGGAGCCCGTTTGTCCCTGTCACGTCCCGCTGGGCTCCTGGGAGGGAAGGGCCCCCACCTGGCAGGGGACTTGGCTGTCCCCGAGGAGCGCCCTGTGCTCGCCAGGCGGCAGTGGGGACCGCTGCCCACTGGCGCCGACCTCTCCCGCCCTTCCCGCCCAGGCTGACGGCCGCCATGGACCAGGACTACGAGCGGCGCCTCCTCCGGCAGATTGTCATCCAGAACGAGAACACGATGCCGAGCGTGAGTACCCAGGGCTGCCCCGCCGGCGCTGTCCTGGCCCGTTGGAGCCGGGGAGAGTTGGGGCCCAGGGGGGCGGGCAGCTGCTGGGCTTTGGCCCTCGGAGAACAGAGGTGCCGACAGGCGACAAACACGTCCTCCCCCTCGGCGGCATGGCCACGCCAGGTGTGAGATCCCCCAGCGCCTCCCTGCGCTGCCCTCCGTTGCCGGGGCCACAGACCCCTCATGCTCGTGGGCAGCCAGGGCAGAGGGGCGATGGTGGCACGGGAGGGCCCTGTTTTGCTCTTTCCTGCGTCCCCACCCCCCTCCGCCCTGTTGTGTTTCTCTGTCCTGGGCTCCCAACACGTTGCAGGCTGTGCCCGCCAGTTCTCAGCGTTCTCAGCTCCGTGCTGGGCCGTCCAGGGCGGGGCCTTTCCTGCCTCTTCTGGCTTCTGGTGTTGCCGGCAGTCCTAGGCTTACAGACCCACCCTCCAGTCTCTGCCTCATCTTCACGTCCCCCCTCACTCTGTGTACCGGTGTGTCTATCTCTTCTGAGAACACCAGGCCTTAGGTTTAGGGCCGCCCTGCTCCAGTATGACCTCGTCTCAACTTGATGACACGTGCAAAACCCCCATTTCCAATTAAGGTCACATCCCAAGTATCAGGGTTCGGGACTTCAGCATATCCTTTTGGGGGACACAGTTCAACCTACAGCAGATCCCTTGTAGAAAAAGGGACATTCCTGGGACATTCCCACTGCCTAGTTCTGGGGCTGAGTCGTGGTCTGATGGGGGAATAGCCTTGTGTGTGGGGAATGGGGCTGGCAGGACGACAGGCTCTCAGTGTTGGGGGACAGATGCTCTTGTTCTGTGCTGTCAACGTTCCCGTCCTTTGGTGACCGCTGAGAAACGGATCTCAGCACGTGGCGGTGTCCATGGTCGGGCTTTCGCTCCCCGGCCTCTTCCCACCCACGGAGCCGGGTGGACGAACTGAGCCCCAGACATGGTGCCGCTAGCAGGTTCCAGCACGTGGGTCACTACCAAGATCAAACCCTTGTTCAGCGGCCAGAGGCCAAGGGCGAGGAGGCACAGTGGGTGGGGCCTCAGTCGGGGAGGAGAGAGGCTGACCTTGGGGTGCTCTGGGGGCTCTGAGGCACCCAGCCCACCCTGCTGTCTTTCCAGGTTGCAGAGATGCGGCGAACCCTGACACCCGCCAACTCCCCCGTGTCCTCCCCCAGCAAGCACGGGGACCGTTTCATCCCCTCGAGAGCCGGCGCCAACTGGAGCGTGAATTTCCACAGGATCAACGTGAGGGGGGTCGGGAGAGGGACCCTGACCGCGCAGCCTTGGGGCACGGGCCAGGTCCTTCCCACTCAGCCCTACCTCCTTCCCCTCCCTGTCCCGCAGGAAAATGAGAAATCTCCCAGCCAAAACCGGAAAGCCAAGGACGCCACCTCGGACAACGGCAAAGGTCCGGACTCAGGTACCCCCGCCCCCCGCCCCCTCCGCCCCACCCCCCAGCCCAGCCTCACGGAGCTTGGTGCCCACAGACGGCCTGGCCTACTCGGCTCTGCTGAAGAACGAACTGCTTGGTGCCGGCATCGAGAAGGTGCAGGACCCGCAGACGGAGGACCGCAGGCTGCAGCCCTCCACGCCTGAGAGGAAGGGCCTCTTCACGGTGAGCCCCACTGGCTGTCCCCGGCCTCCGGTCTCAGCCTCTACGGGCATCTCCTCCCATCTCAGCCCTGCCGGGGGGCTGGAATACAAGAGGCGCGGGGGCCCACTTAACCCCGTGCCCCGCACCAGGCCTGTCGCCCTTCTGTGCGCCTGTGGGTTGGAGGGACCTAGGACCAGTGCCGCATGCAGGGTGGAGGGGCGGGGCCTCAGCCTGAGCCGCCCTGCAGCCCACCTCCCCGTTTGGGCCCTGGAGCAGCGCCAGAAGGCCTGGCTTGGGTCCCTCAGGAGACGGGGCTGAGGGGCTGGTGGCTGCATGGGGGCTGGAGAGACAGGCTGATGCCAGCAGCCCTGCAGGAGGAC
Source organism: Delphinapterus leucas (assembly GCF_059928025.1). Taxonomy (NCBI): domain Eukaryota; kingdom Metazoa; phylum Chordata; class Mammalia; order Artiodactyla; family Monodontidae; genus Delphinapterus; species Delphinapterus leucas. The sequence continues at coordinate 17,139,198 of NW_028322234.1, forward strand.
GCCTTGGGTGCGAGGCTTGGTTTGCCCGGGACGCGCATCTCTAGTCAGAGCCTCTCCCAGTTTCGGCGCACCCTGGACTCGGGCACAGGGCACAGGGCTTCCGGGACGCAGCATCCACTCAGTGGGTGTCCCCTGCCCCCAGTATTCCCTCAGCACCAAGCGCTCCAGCCCCGACGATGGCAATGACGTGTCTCCCTACTCCCTGTCCCCCGTCAGCAACAAAAGGTGAGTCCAGACCTGCACTGGCTGGGGGGCAGCTGGCAGGGCCCGGGAGCTGCCATCAGTTCTAGAGCTGTGTACGGGGTACGGGGTGGCCCAGAGGACCCCCCTCATTGGGGACTTGCTGCGGGCCCAGACCAGGTGCTGGGAGCCTGAGAGGGGTCCTGCAGGAGGCGCCGGGCAGAGGGGAAGGCGGGGCTTTCGGAGCTCAGGGCGGCTGAACATCCAGTGGTGGAGGGGTTGGTGGCCGTGGGGTCACCCACGGGTTTGGGATCACAGAGTGACAGAGTCGGGACAAGCGGGAAATGACGCAGCCTCCCAGGGCCACCGGGAGGAGATGGCATCTCTGCAGTTCTGTGCAATTGTTGCCAAATCTCTGCCTCGGTCTCCCTGCAGTCAGAAGTTACTGCGGTCACCACGGAAACCCACCCGCAAAATCTCCAAGATCCCCTTCAAGGTCCTGGATGCGCCCGAGCTGCAGGACGACTTCTACCTGAACCTGGTGGACTGGTCATCCCTCAATGTACTCAGCGTGGGGCTGGGGACCTGCGTGTACCTGTGGAGCGCCTGCACCAGCCAGGTGGGCGCTGCTGAGCCTGTGCGCATGCGCACGGGCTTCGGGGTGGCAGAGCGGCTTCCTACGGTAGCCGAGCCGGGCCGGGGCCTGTGTGAAGGTTGGGAGTGTTGCCGGGGACCTCCAGAGCCTGGGGCAGCTCCCGGCCACCCCCTTCTCCCAGGCCTGTCTCCTCAGTGTGCAGACTCTCCTGGGGTCGGTCAGCAGGGGTGAGCGGAGGCCCACGCCCATCCCTGCCCTGGGCTGGCTTCCGAGAGTCAGGAGTCCTTGCTCCCCGACCTGAGCTCCAGCCTCCGCCCGTGCCAGCAGAAGAGGCACGGTGTCCGGGCCCAGCTGAGTGCAGTGTTCCCCACCCAGCAGTAAATGCCTCGGAGTGGCTGCTGGACACATGTGGGCTCAGGGTCTGCAGGACACAAAGACCCTGCAGGTGGGGTGTTTGAGGGACAAAACCAGATGCAAGTGGGTTCAGAGAAGGTGAGCGAAGCCAGCACAGGGAGGCCGACGCACACGCACACGCACACACACACACACACACACACACACGCCTGTGGCCGACACCTGCTGCAGGGATCCCCCCGGGCGTGATGCCTGCGTCCCTCCAGGCTCTGTGCAGTCAGCATCCCTGTGCTTGGGTGTGTCCCCTCCTGGCCTGTGGCTTCCCGAGCCCCCTAGCCGCCTTCTACTGGGTCCCAGCACTGATGCCAATGCCCCTAGGCCTGAGGTGTGAATGAATGGGTGGACAGACAGATGGATGAATGGACAGTCTGGATCTTGAAGGAGCAGTGGGCACCAACTGCTCCCCCTTCTGCTAGGTGACCCGGCTCTGTGACCTCTCCGTGGAAGGGGACTCGGTGACCTCCGTTGGCTGGTCTGAGAGGGTCAGTACACTAGCCCTATCACCCCGCTGGGCAGGGTTGGCCCAAGGGACGTCGACCGGCCCTCACTGGAGGCGCCCTCGGCAGTGATGGGGGCCTTGGAGACCCAGAGGAGCCAGAATCTGGCCTTGTGGTCACTTGTCCAAGCCCCAGTGACACCTGTGTCCCCAGCTGTCCCCAGCCTGGTAGAGATGGTTGGAGTGACAGAGATTCGGGGGCAGGCTCGCTCCACATGTTGAAGCATGCGGATCTTGAGCCACATTGCATGGGTTTTAACAGTTCCACTCTCTGTACAACCGTCTGCCCAGAGAGTTCCTAGGAGGGGTGTCCGAAGGGGCGCGTGTTAGAGACCTTGAGAAAAGTGGGCCCAAGGCACTGTCGCGGGGAGGTGAGGGGAGCTCCCTGGCCGCCCAAGCAAGGGGTCCCCACACAGGGGCCTGATGCCCGCTCTTGCCCGTTTTGTCGTCCTAGGGGAACCTGGTGGCCGTTGGCACACACAAGGGCTTCGTGCAGATCTGGGATGCGGCCGCAGGGAAGAAGCTGTCCATGCTGGAAGGCCACACGGCACGCGTCGGTGAGGAGCCGCTGGGGGCCCGGGGGTGGGTGGGTCCCGAGGGGCCGGGCCACGTCCTCATCCCACCCTCTGCCCGGCCGCAGGGGCGCTGGCCTGGAACGCCGACCAGCTCTCGTCCGGGAGCCGGGACCGCATGATCCTGCAGAGGGACATCCGCACGCCGCCCTTGCAGTCAGAGCGGCGGCTGCAGGGCCACCGGCAGGAGGTGTGTGGGCTCAAGTGGTCCACGGACCACCAGCTGCTCGCCTCAGGGGGCAACGACAACAAGGTAGGTCCAGCCCCTGCCCTCCCTCCCTCCCCGCCAGCCTTCGTACTGTGGAGCAGGGGTGACGGGTGCACCCCAAGGGAGGCCAAGATGGGCCCTGCCTTCCCTTGGGGGCCAAGCTGCCCGGGCCTCACAGCCCCGTCCCCGCAGCTGCTGGTCTGGAACCACTCAAGCCTGAGCCCTGTGCAGCAGTACACAGAGCACCTGGCGGCCGTGAAGGCCATCGCCTGGTCCCCGCACCAGCACGGGCTGCTGGCATCCGGCGGCGGCACAGCCGACCGCTGCATCCGCTTCTGGAACACTCTCACGGGGCAGCCGCTGCAGTGCATCGACACCGGCTCCCAGGTGTGCAACCTCGCCTGGTCCAAGCACGCCAATGAGCTGGTGAGTGCGGGGCGCAGGAGGCCAGGCCCCAGCCGTCCAGGTCTGGCAGAAGCTGACCCGGTACCTGTGCCCAGTGACTGCAGGAGAGGCCCGAGGGCTCTCATGTGCAGTGTGGTTCCCTGTCTGGAGTCAGTCATCGACCAGGGTGTGGGGTTGAGGGCTGACACCTGTGGTCTCTGCACGCTGCGGGCGTGCCTTGGTGTCCTTGTGCCTCGGTGGGTGTGTCTGGGGGGGTCTGTGCCCTGGGGCCACTGGAGGGGGGAGCCCCAGGCTCTGACAGCATTCTCTGTGTCCCCTAGGTGAGCACGCACGGCTACTCGCAGAACCAGATCCTCGTCTGGAAATACCCATCCCTGACACAGGTGGCCAAGCTGACCGGGCACTCCTACCGGGTTCTCTACCTGGTGAGTCTCCCCAGCTGGGCCCGGTTCCTCCATCTGGAACAGCTTCGGGCTCTGGGACTGAACTGCAGGGTGCAGCATCATCACTCTGAATCTGTTTCACCAACACCCCTGCCCTGTGAGCAGGGGCAGCTCTGCCTGCCTTTATAATCTCCAGGTGTTTGTTTCCACATAAAAATAGAAGATGCCACGAATAACCCACATCCAACCTCTCAGATCATCTCTAGATGTTTCACCAAATAACCACTTGCACGTGTCTGGAGAAAGGAGCCCCTCCCCAAATCCACTCACTCTTCAATATTTTGGTTTTTTCTAGAAAAAAGTTTTGTGCTTAAACCAGCAAATCCTTTGCCCAATTGCACAGAGCGGGGTGTGGCATCCTTTGTGTTCTCATGGCTTTGCCCATAGGCCACAAGGACAGAGGGGGTCTCTCTTCTCCCGCAGGCCATGTCCCCTGACGGAGAGGCCATAGTCACTGGTGCTGGAGATGAAACCCTGAGGTTCTGGAATGTCTTTAGCAAAACCCGTTCGACAAAGGTAAAGTGGGTCGGTATCAGTGCCAGATGTTCCCCCATGTGTATGCCCTCAGCCTGTCTTGGGGCCTCCTGCCCCGCCCCCGCCGCTCAGCCAGCCCGAGTCACCCCGTCAGCTGTGCCCTCCCCGGGATCCCCACACCCCCTCTCTCCTCCTGCATCACCTGGTGTCCCTGCACATCCTGGGGCACTCGCCGCGCAAGGTGCCTGCACAGGCCCCTCCTCAGGCCCGGAGCCTCGGGGTCCCTCCAGGCAGAACTTCCTTCCTGTGCCCAAGCGGCTGGCGCCCGGCCCAGCCTCGCAGCTGGCCCCTGCGGGAGGTCACCGGACCGAGGGCTCAGCATCGCTCCTGTGTGCCCTGCAGGAATCCGTGTCCGTCCTCAACCTCTTCACCAGGATCCGGTAAACCCGTGGCCGTGCCGTCCTGGTTGCAGAGCGCCACCTCTCAGCGTGCATGGACCCTCCCCTCCCCTGAACATGGGCCCCAGAGGAAGACAGGCAGCCAGGGTGGGGCGGGAGCCGGTCCTGGAGAGACCCTGAAGGTTCTATTAAAGCCTGATTGTGAACCCTGTCAGCCGGTGTTTGGGGCGGGGCCGGGCTCGGGCACCAGCAGGAGTGGGGCCTCCGGATCCCTCCACCCTGGGTGGCCCCGGCTCAGACGGCTGTTCTCGGAGCGGGATGGACGCCTCCTGGATGCCGCCCCCTTCCGTCCGTGTCCGTCACCGCCTCGCTGGGGCTTCAGGTTCTGCCCGGAAGCTTGTGCTCACTGCTGCCCACACCTGCTACGGGACAGATGGCTGGACACCAGGCCGGTCGGCCGGGGAAGGGCCTGGCAGGATGGCGGCTCAGGTTGGCCCGTGGATCGAAACGACGTCCCCACTCGAGAGGTTTCTTTGCAGCCACCTCTGCTCTCCCTGCCCCAGCAGCCGACCGGTGGCTCTTTCAGGGGCACGGCATTGGGAGCAGGCCACACGCCAAAGGAGGTCACCTTGAGGTGGACTTGTTGTCTGAGGGAGACTGATGTGGGACCTGTTCGCCATGATGGCTCGCCCCAACTGTCTTTGTCGCTCACGGGGTCACAGCCGACTGTGGTTCTTGCAGCTTGCTGGGCGGCCGGTCAGGGTAACCTGAGGGCAGAATTGACCCTGCGGGTCAGGTCCTGTGGGCGCCCAGCCCTCCTCCCCAGCCCCTTCTCCTCCAGGCCACCTTAGTGGGTCCTGTCCATCTGCGCCTTCGGCTGCGGGAGGGGGCACCTGAGGGTTCCCCCAGAAGCTTCCTGAGCTCCCCCTGACCCTGGGCCCACCTCATTGTCCTCTTCTGCCCTGTTCTCAGGTGAGACGGAGGAGGGAGGTGGGGCCGGTGTGTGGCCAGGGGCCTGAGCAGCCACCCTGCCTCTCCTCCTCTCCCCTTCCCAGGTCGGAGGACATTGATGGACGTGGCTTGGGCAGGGCGGGGGTCCAGCGTGGCCGGGGGGGGCCCCGCAGAGCCCCATTGGTCACCCCGGCTCTGCCGGAGCCCCCGCTCCTCCGGTTGTGAGGGCCTTGTGCTCTGCTCAGCCAGCCACACATGTGCATGTGTATATGTGTATCTGTGACTTTCCTTTGGATTTGTTTCTGTGTTTCTGTAAATCAGTCCCCAAAATGTTAAGGCTTGCTGGGGGAGAGCAGTGGCCCACCCCTACCCCTGGGGGAGACAGAGGTCACAGCTCTTAAGGTCTTCTTCGGAGGGGCAGGCGGCTGAGCCTGCATGAACTTGGGGAAGGGTGGCTCCCACCTCCCGGCCCATCCCGGCTGCTTGCTGGGGACGGGCGGGGATGAGCAGGGACAGTGTACATAGATGTGTGTATTCCGATGGGTCTAGATTTTATTTTTGTTTGTTTGAGTTTTGTTGTGTTTTTTTTAAATAAGAGAGCAGTCCTTTGTCTACCGCACGCCTGGCGCAGGTGAACCTCGCTCCTCCTGGAATTCAGCATCGCCGTCATTAAACCATGTGCGTCGTGCCCAGCTGGGGCTGCCTGTTTCTCGATCCATCTGGAGTCTGCACACACCGGAACCCCAGAGCGGCCTGAATGTCACAAACCGGTGGGGAATGGCTGGCTCTCGGGGAGAGGCTGCGGGGGCCACTCAGAGGCGGTCAGCAGGGGGCGCCGGGGTCCTTGAATTCATGCCCCCGTGATCCAGGCCAGTCCTTGCAGCCAGGCTGGTTCTGTTGGGAAGTGGGGGGTGGGCCCGGGGCTGGTGGTCTGAGCACATAGTGAGGCCTGGCCCAGGGTAGAGGGGGTGGCACCTCTGCCTGACAGATGGGCTTCCGGGGCCAGCAGGGACACTGCTGGCCTAGCACCCTGTGTGTGGGGAGGGCCAGGAGGCCCCAGGGAGGAAACCAGCCTGGACCAGAGGGGTTGTGACACTGGGTGGGCCTACGGGCCCGGGGGCCCCAGGGATCTTGAGAAGGAAGGGAGGTGAGGCTCTCTGCAGTGAGCAGCTGCCCACAACTGGTGGTGCACCCCATGCCCTCCCCGCAAGCCCAGGGAAGATCCCCATCCTGGGCAGCCGGGGACAAGGGAGGCCAGAGCCCAGACCTGCCCTTGAGGAGCTTCTGTATGTCAGGGAGTGGACGACAGAGTGTAAGTGCATGTGGCCGTCACGGTGCGAAGGGTGGCGTGGGCCTTGGGAGAGGGCAGCTTGAGCCCAGGGCTGACGTGTCCGCAAGGGCCTGAGGGGGGCATGGACACACCTGGGCAGAGCTGGTGCTCCAGGCTGTGGACCCATGCAAAGGCCCTGGGGCAGGACTGTGCCTGGTGAGCTGGAGGAACAGCCAGGAGGCCCGTGTGTCTGGAGCAGAGTGAGCGAGGGGGAGAGAGGGAGGAGGGGAGGGCAGGGAGGAGACAGGGCAGGTTGTGCAGGGCCTTGGGGAGGACTTGGGCTGTTACCCCAGGAGGGAGGGTGGGACCCTGGAGGGCTGTGGGCAGAGAGGGGAAGGGACACCCTTCCCCTTGGTGTGGAGACCTGGAAACAGGTGGGCAGGGGCGCAGCGACCAGGGAGGACGCCCTGCCCGGGCAGGCAATGACAGGACTGCGGCCACAAGCAGGTGGAAATGGTGAAAGGCAGGCAGGTTCTGGATTTCTTGTGAATGTTTTAACTTGTAGTAAAACGTGTGTAACATTTTAAGGTATACAATCCTGTGGGTTTTAGTATATTTACTATGTTGTGCTGGCTACCACCATCTAATTCCAGAACATTCCATCACCCCCAAAAGAAGCCCCATCCCCATTATCAGTCACCCCCACCCCCCTCCCAGCCCCTGACAACCATGAATCCACCCTCTGTGTCTGTGGGTTTGCCTGTTCTGGACGTTTCCCATCAATGGAATCAGACACTTTTGTGTCTGGCTTCTCTCCCTGAGCTTCGTGTTCTCCAGGTTGTGTCAGCGCGTCACCCCTTTCCATGGCTAACGTTCCAGTGTGTGGAGGGACCCTGTTTTGGGTTTCTGTTCTGCGGTTGGTGGGCATTTGGGTTGCTTCCGCTCTGGCTGTTGTGGATCGTGCCACTGTGAACACGTGTGTGCAGATTCTCGCGCTGGATGTATTTTGGAAACAGATGAAGGACTGGACGGGGGTGGGGTGAGAAGGGAGGACCTGGGGGCTGCAGGGCTGCTGGCCTGAGCACCTGGAAGGGTAGGGCTGAGGTTGTGGAAAGGAAATTCTGAAGCTTCGTTGGGTTTGGAGGCCCCCATGCGGCTGTGTTGGGGGACAGAGAAGAGGTGGGAGGGCTGAGCCCCAGGTCGGCCCTACCCAGATGAGCGCCCGCCTCCTTCTTCAGCCTCTGCTCTCCCTGCTCGGCCCCTCAGCTGGGGGAGAGGCAGTGGCCTGGATGGTGGCCAGCAGACCCAGCTGTTGCCAGGACACCGGGCTGCCTTTGTAGCTGTCAACAATGGCCCCGCAGGCCTCGGAGGCAGGAGCCCCCGGGCACCCAGAGGCAGACATGCAGACCCTGAGGCAGGAGGCTGCCCGGCCCTACGTCCCCCGGGGGACTCTGGAAGTGAACCTCCCGGCATCTCTATACAGGTGAGCACGTCCTGCCCCTGCACTGCCTCTTTGGGTTTGCTTCCCACCAGCGTCTTTCAGTCTCCATAAAGGTATGTGGGTGCTGCACCTGCTCCCTGCACCCTCCCCACCCACCTGCACCAGGCTTGGGACCTGGCAGGAGTACACGCAGGTCACACGTGGTGGTTCACGCATGCAGGACACACACACAGCCAGCCAGCAGAGCAGATAGGTTCCCGGGAGCCCTGCGCTGCTGGAACAACCCCACAAGGGGGCGGCCTCGAGCACAGAATTTACCTCTACCAGTTCTGGGGGCCAGGAGCCCCAAGACCAAGGTGTCAGCAGGGCTGGGGCCTTCTGAGGCCGTGAGGGAGCATCTGCTCCGTGTCCCTCCTAGCTTCTGGGGGTGCTGGCAGTCCGTGGCGTCCCTTGTCTCGTGACCTTCTCCCCTGACCGTGTAGATACCCCAGCCTCACCAGGGCTCTGCATTAGGGTTGCATTAGGGCCTCCCTGACCCGGCATGACCCTGTCTTAAGTTACATCTGCTAAGACCCTATTTCCAAGTAAGGTCATGTTCTGAGATTCCGGGTGGACGTGAACTGGGGAGACACGTTCAACCCATTAGAGGACCCATTAATAAGCGTTAATAAACTATAATGGGTCACCATGCTGCTTTACAGAAAAGGTGAGTCAGTGCCCTTGCTGCTGCTCCATTTCCAAGAAAATTAAGTAAAAAAAAAAAATCTGTGCCACCACCATAGAAGCAGGTTCCCACAGGCGTGTGATGGGACGGAATGGCTCGTGCCTACACGCTGCTTCTGGAATGAAGCAGAAACCAGTAAGAGTGGCGGCCCTGGTGGAGGGGACTGGCAGCTAGGTCAGGGAGACTCACTGCTTTTTCCAGTACTTTTATTTATTTAAATGCCATTAGATTTCTTGATTCTAGGTCAAAAAGGCATTCATTTATTATGAGAAAAAAATGTTTTTCAGCCATAACGTGATGTTCTTTTATTAGTTTTTTTGAGGTGTAATTGACACAGAGACTCGCTTTTCATTGTGTGTTATTTTTGACTGTTTTAATTCCTTTTTACAAGCCAGGTGCATTTTGTAGTTTTGGTTCATTTTGTAGTTCAAAAAGAGTGGGGCCTGCCAGACGGTCCCCAAACTCCCCTCCCTGCAAGTGGCAAACCAGCCTGCGGCCACTTCCCAGAACTGACCAGGCCGAGCCCACCTCTTATGAAACACGTGGGTTTCTGGTTTTCTGTGTGGAGTGGGAACTCCAAGCAGGCACAGGGGAGAACGTTTTATCAGCAGCCCTGCTTGGACCATCTTGGGGCCACGGGCTTACTCCCTAGGGCATCTCCCTGGAGCAAGCTCGCCAGGTCAAAGCACGTGCCCATGTCTGTCTCTTGGGCAGTGGTGCTGCGAGGGTGTTCCCGAAGGATAGCTTTAGTTTTGATGGTATCTCATTGAGGTTTGATTTTTGCCATCGTTAGCATATTTCCACTTCCTTCTTTGCTCTGCCAGCCTCTGTTCCTTACACCATCCCTGCTGCCCCAGGGCCTCTGCACAAGCGGGACCCTCCTCACATCACTGCCACCTCCTCAGGGGAGCCCTCCTGATGCTTTCAGCCTGGGACGGGCTCTGGCAACAGAGGCCCCTGGAACAGGCACTCCTGTGTAGCTGCAATAGTTTCTCCTTTAAATGTGAGCTTGCCTTCACTCCCCGCTGGCCCCAATAGCTGGGCGGGTGGCGATGGCACAAGGGTTCCCTGAAGGTCTCCCTGGGAGTCTGGGCTCCCCATACACTTTCCCAGTGTCCCCAACCCACGGCTCCCAGGCCAGACCAATGACGGTGAAACCTGCGCCACTCACTGAGCCATAGCTGAGACCACGTCCTCCTGGTGCACCTCCAGGCCAGGGGGGCTTCCTGGAGGAAAGGGCCTGCAGGTCTGGGAGGCTGGGCAAACGACTTAGTAGAGGCAAGAAAAGATAAAATGTTTAGGAGGTCCTGGGGTTTGGGGAAGGGCTAAAGGGGTCAGCCTTCCACCCTCTGCCAGCCTGGGTGGGAGGGTGTCCAGTACTGAAGGACAGACAAGGCCCCCCACACCTCGGGCCAGGCTTCTGCATTCTGCACCCTCAGTGCTGGTGATGGGGATGAAGAGGCCCCGGGAGGGCAGGGGGGCCGAAAACTCAGTCTCTCTCCTCCCACCCCCGCCCTCAGCAATGACTACCTGTCCCAGGAGGGGCCCTGTCAGACACCGGCCATCAAGCAGGAGATGCGCTGGAAGTACACACCCATGGGACGCGACGCGGCCGGCCAGCTGTGGTACACGGGCCTGACCAACTCGGACTCCCGAGAAGCCTGGAACATGCTCCCTCGGGCTCTGGACAGCCCACACTTCAAGGCTTATGCCCACAGGCACGGATGCCACAGCCCCAGGGAGCGCAGCATGCCCAGCATGCCCTCGGGTGAGTGCCCAGCCCGGCCCTCTGTGACACCAGGCTCGCCTGGAGGGGAGGGTGAGGCCCACAGGTGCAGAGATGACCCCTGACCCCTACCCCACAGCCTACACCCAGCGTCTCCGGGAGACCGCCTGGTACGACCCCATCATCCCTGTGCAGTACAGGGGCCCCCGCGCGCAGTACAGGAGCGTGCTGTGGAAAGACAGACCCAACCGGGACGAGGAGTACGGTGAGCTTGGGCCAGGGGCAGGCGATCCAGGGGCTGGCGGTGAGATGCCAGGGGCCAGGAGGCGGAGCCAGCCGGTGACCTGGGTCCTGGCCCCCCAGTGATCCACAGACACCAATTCGGGGTCAAGCCGCTGTGGCAGGCATCTGACTACGTGCCATACCTGTCGGCGCCCCAGCGCCCGCGCTACACCACCCAGAACTACCGGCAGTGGGACCTGGAACCCTGCTGCCCCTCCACCAACCAGCAGCCCCGGCTTGTCTACACGGCCAGTCACTGATAAAGATCTCGTGCTGCTGGTGTGGCTCTTCAGGGACCCGGCGCCTCTCCCCCAAGGCATCTGTCCACCTCTGGGGCTGGGGCCTGGGGAGGTCAGGCAGCCAGATGAAGGGAGCTCTGAACCAGGACCCTAGTGACCAAGCTCCAGGGCAGAGTCAGACAGATGACCTCTCCTGCCCTCGGCTCCCCCTACCCCGGGCCCCAGGCCAAGGCACAGTCCTGGCCCCAGGCGGCTCTTTATTCACTGTCAGCAGTGGCCTAGGCGCAGGGAGCCACACTCGGGGCCCCGGCGTGCTGAGCCTCACCATCGCCACGGCCAGGGTCTGGGCCCAGCCCCCTAACCCTGAGGCTGGGGCTCCTGGCAGGCTCCGCAATGGCTCTGTCCTCCAGGGCCTGGCGGCACCCAGTAGTAGAACCCGGGAGACCCTAGGCTGGCCGGGGCTCAGCTCGGGACAGGCCCTGCGCCCAGGAGCCTCACATCCGGCCCCCACACAACACAGGGCACCCCGAATCATCCAAACAGCTGGGGGTGGGTCAGAGTCGGGATTGGGGTACCCCAGACCCACAAGGACCCCACCAGCTCCTGAATACCAGAGGGCCTAGCTCAGTGTCCCCGCCCTAGAGAAGCTAGGGAGAAGCTGCTGGTATCCCACCCACCCTGACCGCGCCCACCAAGCCCCACCCGACCCCCACAGCCAGGCAGGGATGGGACAGACGCAGGAGTGGGATCAGAGCAGCAAAGGGGCCGCTGCAGGCCTCGTTGGGCAGCGAGCGTTCACAGTCGCGGTTAATTTACAAAGGGTAAAGGACCATGGCGCGGTGTCAAGGTTGGGCTCCAGGGTGCCCTGCAAGAGAAGGGGGTGGAAGTGGGGTTAGGGAGGGCGGGGCCTGTCCTGGCCCAGACCTACACACCCATGGCTGGTTTGGGGCTTTTGTGGGGTGGCGGGGCCTGCAACTCACAGCTCCGAAGGCGGATGGGCCAGACCAGGAGACTGCACAGAGCCAGGGTGGCAGCCACGCCCACGCCACCCGTCACGGCCACCATCACCCAGTGGTAGAAGGCCACGCAGGCTTTGCAGCAGAGCTCTGAGCTGGGGGCAGGGGAAGGGCAGAAGGGGGTGAGCAGACGCCTGTGGGTACCTGCCAGCCCCAGCCTGGACCTCCTGCTCCTCCCATCTCAGCTGGGGCACCCCATCTTTCCCCACACTCAGGCCAGGACCAAGTGGTTGCCCTCAACCCCCTCCTCCCCTCCAACAGCTGATACTTCAGTCAGTAAGGTCAGCTCTGCCTTCCAAGTCTACCCCAGACCGCCCATTTCTCCTCCCTCGGGATCCAGCCCCGTCACCACCTGCCCCCCAACCATCCTAGTCCCCTCCCTGTTCCCACCCTCCCTTCCCTGTCTGTCCTCCCCGCAGTAGCCGCCAGAGGGCGTCTGTGAGCACCTGACTCAGGCCCCGCCCCTCTGCTCACAGCCCTCCACGGGCCCACCTCCCTTGGGGCAAAAACCTGTCCTCCTTGTGGCCCACAAGGCCCTGCACGACCCGTCCCCTCCCTGCCCTCCCCTCCTCCCTCTCTCCACCTTGCTCACTCTGCTCTAGCCACAAGGGCCTCGTTGCTGTCCTTCCACCATGCCAGGCACAGTCCTGCCCCGGGGCCTTTGCACAAGGCTGCTCCTCCCCATACGCCTAGAACTCCCTGACATCCTCCAGGTCTTGGGTCCCACGTCACCTCAAGGCAGCCCTTCCTGACTTCTCGCCACAGTCAGGCCTCCCCAAGTGGTGTCCTTCACACCCTTTGTACACATTTATTCATGAGATTATTCATGTGGCTCGTGTTGTCCCCAGCTCCATGAGGACAGAGGACCAGGCCAGCTTTCATTCCCAAATCCTGGGCTTCTACAGGGTGCAAACTCAGGTCTAGAACCATCTGGGGCTGGAACCCTAGGTTCTGAGGGTCTGAATTATAGGGATTCCAGGCTCTCCCTCTGCCCTGTCCGCTCACATCCCCCCGATCCATCTGTGTGTCCTCAGCACCCGGCCCAGGACAGACTGTCGGCTCAGTAAATAAATGGGTTCTTGAGATAGGGAATAACTCGGTCTCCCTGGCTGTGAGGCCACCGAGGCGGGGTCTTCTGTTCTCATGGAATTAGCAGACCTGGGGCAGCGCCTGGGGCACAGCACGGCCTCAGCACAGCTCATTAAACGCAAGAACAAATGGATAGGGGTACTCACGAGCAGGGGTGCAGGCTCTGGATGGCCATGACTGCCAGCCCATTGGCCACCTTGTCCAAGAAGCTCATGGCGCCATACACGAAGGCTCCGCTGTGCTGGGGGGACACGAGCAGGGGGTCAGCATCCCAGGCCTCGGCCCTGGTCCCCAACCCCAACCCGGACTGGCTCAGCAGCCCTACCGTATGGGGGCCGATGAGGTCAGCCGTCATGGCCAGCGAGGTGACGAGGATGGTGGCACAGCCCATGCCCAGCAGCACAGCCACCACATACACAGCCACACCCAGCTCATCCGCCAGTGCCACCCAGGCTGCGAAGGCCAGGATCACCAGGAGGCCCACAAAGTAGGTCATCTGCAGAGAGCCCAGCCCAGCATCAGGCCCACCTTGCTGGGCAGCCCTGAGTCTGGCACTTGCCCTTTCTGGTCTTCAGTCCGGCCCCCAACCCCAGCAAAGTGGGGTTTGAGTTGGGTTATCCCTAAGGAGCCCCCAGCTCTGACCTCAGAGGATTCCGAGATTCTGAGCCTCAGAGGTGCTCCGAGCTCCATGGAGCAGATGTTCTAGGGCTATGCTGTTACAGCTGCCACTAGTGGGTAGCTACTTGGGTCTCAACGCAACTCAATTAAAAGGAAATAAAATGAAGCATTCAGTTCCTCAGTCACGCCGGCCACCCTCTGGCTCCCACGCTGGACCGTGGTCTGGAGTCGCCCAGGTTGCGCAAGGCACACTGCCCTCTGCCCGGCCTACTCACATTCCTCCCGATGCACCTGTTGACGGGCTTCAGAAGGAAGGAGGAGAGGAAGCCGCTGAGGTACATCACCAGTGGGATGGTGGCGATGAACTTCTGTCGGGGCACAGTGGGCACAGGCGTGTCAGGAGTGGCTCATCAGGCTCAGGGCCCCGCACCCCTGCCACCCGGCCGGCTCACCTTAGGCAGGCTGAGGGAGTAGGTGAGGTACATGGCCACGTATGTCTGGGACAGGTTCACAATGAGCCTCGTGCTCATGTACAGCAAGCCTACCTGTAAACAAAGGGACGGGTCAGAGGGGGCCCTCCTCTACTCCCATAAGGGGAGCACTGGGGGCCAACGTGAGTAACCCTGCAGCTGGCACCTGATCCATTAGTAGTGACTGCCTAGCTGGTCAGGTGGAGAAGAGAAGAGAGCAGTGACATTAGTAATGTCTGCCCTGGGTGTGACTGGAGAAGGGGCTACGTTTGCTCCAGTGTCTGCCATCCCTGCCTGCAGCCACACAGAGTAAGGGCCTGGTGGGAGAGGGGCATCAACACCAACATCCTCTGCCCCTATGACATACCTGATAAAAGGCCGGCTCCCGAAGCCAGTGTTTCCAGAGCAGCAAGGGCCGGGCAGTAGCAGGGGCCAACAGAGGGCTGTGTTCATCTGGCTCCTCCACCTGCCGCCGGCGCCCCTCCCTGGTGCCCAGGTGGAACAGCAGTGAGGAGACAGCTCCAACGCCCACCACCAACAGCGAGAGGTTCTGGGGACCGGGCAGGAGAGGGGTCAGCAGCGACTCTCGGCCCAAGCCCTGAGTTCAGGGCCTTGGGGCTGTCCCACCCGGGCAGCAGCCAGCCTTGGCCCACCCCGGGCCCCAGCTCACCCGGAACACCGGCACATCTTGGACCCCCAGCTGGTCATAGACATCCTGAGTGGACCCCATGTGGGGAGAGCCCTGCAGGTGGAGCAGAAGCCAGGCAGCCCCATAGACGGTGATGCTGGCCACCACGGTGAAGGCGTACCTGCCAGGGCACAGGCAAGGCCTCAGCAGGGCAGCCCGGGAGCCACGCAACCACTTACTCCCCAGGCAGGTGTACAGTCAGAGCGTCTGGGGAACCTCCGGCCAGGTGATTTCAGCCACCAACACACTGGGTAGCCCAGGAAAGCCCCTGCTGGCCTCAAGTTTCCCCAGCCTGCATGTATCTGATTTCTCTGGCCCAAGACCCCACTGTGAGGGCCCATCTGCCTGGGGCCTGAATGTAGAGACTCAGCAAAGCAGGGCCAAGTCAGGCCTGCAACCCAGAAGCCTGAGAACCCAGGATACTCAGAAATCCTGGGCTTCAGCTGGACAAGGGCTCCATGGTCTAGAGTCATCCGAGTCCACTCCTGCCTGCAGCCCCAGAGCCATGTCCTGCCTAGGGCCCTGGCCGGGGCGAGGAGCCTCTGGATCTCACCAGGAGTCCACTTCCCTTTCTGAAAGTGAGGACAAGAACACCCGCAGAGGTCAAGGCAAAAATGACACGCGGCAGGCGCTAAAGCACTTGCGGGTAGAAAGCGCCCAGAGGTTGGCCTCTACCGGGCCCAGCCTATCCCCCTCAGCTGGGGCCCTCGGGGGCCCCAGGCATTGAGCAACCCCCGCCGTTAGTGCCCGCAGCTCTAGGCCGTAATGGGGAACTGGGCTCAGACAGGCAGGGCCCTCATGACGAGCGCTTATGCCCGCAAGGCCACCTTCATGCGTGATGTCCCTCCTGCCGAGAACTGTCATCTGATCCCTGTTCCCACTGCACAGGCCCCACTCTGCTCCAACCCTGTCCCTGGGCACATGACAACCTCTCGGGCTTGTCGTCAGAATTCAAGATCTTCTGCGTGATGGGCCCAGAACTGTGTCCAGCCCACAGCAAGCGTTCCATAAGTGCTCCTGCTACCATCACATGCAGAATCACCTCCTTCAGCACCTCAGGCAAGAAACGGACGCCCTGGGCGCCAGCTGCACCCACGTGTGGGAGGCGGGATTCTAAGATGGCCCAGACGTTCCCATGGCCTGCCCCCCTGCCCCCTCTAACCCCCTCCCCTTGGGGAACGGGACGTGTGAATGTGATGGGATGTCAAGCCCGTGTTAGGTAACTGTCTGTGGCAAAGGTAAAGGGATTTTGTGGATGTAAGTAAGGGAGATTATCCTGAGTGGGCCTGACCTAATCAGGCGACCCTCAGAAAGTGGGCTCACACCATCCCTGAGATGAGAGACTCGTGCTGGCCTCAAAGAAGCAGCAAGCCCCTACAACTTCTTTTTTTGGCCGTGCCATGCAGCATGCAGGATCTTAGTTCCCCGACCAGGGATCAAACCCATGCCCCTGCAGTGGAAGCTCAGAGTCTTAACCACTGGACCACCAGGGAAGTCCCAACCCCCAAGACTTCTAAATCTATAAGAAGACAAACACTGCCAACAATGACATGAGCAGGGTAGAGGGACCCCAAGCCTCAGATGACGCCCCAGCCCTAGCCGACACCTTGACTGCAGCCTCAAGACTAACGCTGAGAACCCAGCTAAGCTAAGCCAGACTCCTGACCCACAGAAACCAGGAGGTGGTCAATGTGTGCTGTTTGAAGTTGCTAACTTGGTGCTCGTTTGTTACACAGC
This sequence comes from Delphinapterus leucas, assembly GCF_059928025.1. NCBI lineage: Eukaryota > Metazoa > Chordata > Mammalia > Artiodactyla > Monodontidae > Delphinapterus > Delphinapterus leucas. The sequence goes on from NW_028322234.1 coordinate 17,155,634, forward strand.
AATGGCTGAATAATATACTAATTTCCAGATGCCCACGCTGGGGCAGAGTCCCAGAGCCGCACAGCCAAGCAGAGCCCAGACATGGGAGGGTGGCCCTGGGCCCCCCGCCGTGCCTGCTCTTCGCACGCCTGCCCGCCCTGCCCCGAAGGTGGCACCTGAGAGCCGTGAGCTCCACCTTCTCGTGGTCATTGGTGACGAGCTCCGGGATGAGGCTGAGGTGGGCAATCTGTGTAGCAGCCCAGCCGAACTGGAAGATCACGATGAAGGGCCCGTAGTAGAGGAGGGCAACCCACTCGGGCGTGGTGGCGTTGCAGCCCAGGCAGGGGCTGAAGATGAAGGGGAAGGACAGCAGGACACAGATAGTGCCTGTGGACAAGCAGAGCGGGGAGGGCACGTTGCAGGGCCTTCCCACGCTGGCCCAGGGCTCCCCAGGTGAGCGGGGGGGGGACAAAACCGAGACATGGAAAAGGTTAGAGACCCCCTTCACAAACACACACACAACAAAGTCACACAGTGAGTGGGTGTCAGCAGCCCGGGGCTCCCCAAGCTTACAGCCCCTGTGACAGATGGGGAACTAAGGCCGAGAGATCTGGGGCCCCCCTGAGGACACACAGCCAAACAGGACAGAGGGGCTGGGCCTCCCAGTCCAGGCCCTATGCCCCTTGTGTGTGATGGGGGAACTGACACAGAGCCGGCCACATGCTGTAACCATGCAGGGGCAGGGCCAGATGATAGGGGGCAAGAATGGGGTCTTGCCATGCCGGCTCAGGGCTCACCAAGTTTGCCCCCTTGGTGACAGCTGGGGAAACAAGCCGAGCCTAAGGCCACGCAGCAGGTTGAAAGGGCGCTGTGGAGGTCCCCTGGGGCACTGCCCACCACAGATGCGCCACTTACCCCATCACTTCCCCTTCCCACCTCGCCCACAGAGGGGGCCTTTTCCTCCCAGCTCCTACCAGGCGTCCCGTGGGGCTGCCAGGAGTCAGGAGGCCCAGGTGCCTCTCCCTGGAAAACACTCATACCTCAGAACAAGCACAAGTTCTCCCCGAGGTCCCAAAGGGGCCTGCACCACCTGCCCTGACCCATCCCCTCCTCCCTCTCTCCCCCTCGCTCACTCTGCTCCAGCCACCCGGGCCGCCTCCCTGTTCTTCCTGCCCCAGGGCCTTTGTACAGGCTGCCCCCTCTGCCTGGAATGCTTTTCCCATGACATCTTAGCAAGGCGCACTCCTCTTCATCCCTCCAGGACTCAGCTAAAATGCCACCTCCTCAAAGAAGCCCCCCTGACCAGCCCAGTCACCAGCAGTCCCCTCCCCACTCTGACACCCTCTGTCTGAACCCTGCTTTCTCTCCTTCATACCCCTTTGCACACAAAGGAATTCTTTTGTCTCTCTGTCTGGGGGGTGGGTAACAGGTCTCTCCAAGTCACTTCTGTGTCCCTGGCACCCAATATAGAGTCTGGCACATCAAGATCTTTTGAATGAGTGAATAATAATAATAGTGGCCTCTATTTAAAACAGCCCAAAGAGGTGAACGTTATTATTAAACCAACCCATTTCCTGATGAGGAAACTGAGGCCCACTGAGTGAGCTGCAGAGCTGCGAGGCCAGCCTGCTGGACTCAGCCATGCTCCTTCCCTCCAGCCCTCCACCCTTCTCCTCCCATCCCAGAGCACCCGGAGCCAGACTTCCTTCCTCCCCACCAGGCCCCGGAGGTGACCTCATCCCCCAGAACCTGGGCCCACCCCAACAGTCCAGGGACTGGGAAATGAAACCAAAACCACGCTTGGTATTTCTCTGGAACTGGTGCCTGGAAGAGGCACCCCAGGCAGATTCCTGGTGGCCTGGAGGCCACCCCGGGGCCAGACAGGAACTGTAGACTCTGGTCAGAAGAATGTGCTGCCCTGGCCGGACGGACTGTACCCTGCTGCTGCCCAGGCCACGTTAACCATTGTCAGGACCAGGCTGCCTGGCTGGGGGACTTTGGGCAAGTGACTGCCTCTCTGGGCCTCCGTTTCCAGGAAAGGGAGCTAATAAAAATACCTCACAAAATTGGCATGAGAATTAAGAGTTAATGTGTGAAATCGGGAGCTCCTACTTCTTTGCGCCACTTCCTGTCTCAGCAACTTCAAAGCCATGAGATGTCACACCTTTGCAAAAGCTGTTTCAACTACTTGGAATGCCCCCCCTACACACATACACTCCTATTCGTCCTTCAAAACCCCAAAGCTAATGTCCCCTCCTCCAGAGCTCTGCTTCTTCCTATGAAGCCCAGTCTACCCACCTGCCCCAGCCTGGACCCGACAGGAGTGTCCATGTCTGGCTTTCCGGGTCCTCTCTGCGCTAGACGGGGAGCCCCGAGGGCTTGTTAAGGGAAAGAATGAGTCTGTCCCCACCACCCACAGACTTCGGTAAAAAAGAGAAGTGAGCACTGAGGCCGAGGTGACCTTCACTCAAGTCACCTTATCAGGCATCACAAGGGGCCACCCTGGCTTCCTCTCTCCACAGTTCTTCCTGGATCTCTGCACATGCAGGGAGAGGGCACAGGTGGAGGCCCTGGTATCTGGTTGGGGCACCCATCATAAGCTGAAGGCATAAACACAAAGCCTTCAGTGTACTGACAAAGGTGCCTCCACTACCCTAACCTCCCCTCTGCAAGGGGACTCAGTGTCTCCCCCTGGGGTCAGGTGGGGCCGTCACTGAACCTCAGCCCCCCACCTACAAAACGGGAAGACAGGCTGTTACGAGGTCCCACCTCAGGGCCTTTGCACATGCAGCGTCCACTGCCAGGCAAACCTACCTGTGGCTGACTCCATCTCCTTAGAAGGGGCTCACCTATCTGCCCCAGAGAACATAGCCCTCACATCTCTCTGACCCAAGAACTACCTTTTTTGTGTGTCAACGGGTCTACTCAACTATTATGAACAAAACTGCATTTGATACTCTGGGCTCAGCTCTGTAAGCAATCCCAACTGCAGCCCGCAGAGGGATACCTCTGTCTGGGGTCTGGGTCACATGGCTCTCCCTGCTCCCGCCACGGCCCCGCACCCGGGCTCCTAGCCTAATGTGACCCAAGAACAGCCTGTGCATCCTCAGTGTCTAAGAAACTGAAATCCAGCCCCTAAGCCACGGCCACAGCAATGCCAGCCACTTGCAGGCAACTTGGAGATCTGTTGCACCTTGCAAAAAATGTCCCTCATGAGGGCCAAGGCAAATCACTGCCTCCTCAGTCATTGTTCCCAAGGGCAAGGAGATACCAGCCGGCCCTCCTGGTTTCTGGAAAGCTGCCGCCCAGAATTCCCAGAAGCGGGCAGGATTCCTGGTTCTGCCTCCTTAAATGCCCAGCGTGCCCCAAGCGCCAGGATGCGGCGGGTACTTCTGCCAGCGAAAGAACAGCAGGCAAAGTGGCCAGGGCTAATCTCAGGGCCCAGGGTCCGGGCGGGCAGAGAAGGGATGCCAGGAGCCGGGCCTTATCATGGGTGTGCACCGGGCAGGGTGCCCCAGCCCCCGTGGGACCCACCTCCTCCCCTCACCAACAGCCCTCTAGTCCAGGTAACTCCCTCATAACAAACAGAGGGTGACCCCATTACCTGCTCTGCAGACCCCCATCCCATCAGCCGGACAAGCACAGAACCCCGACCCTTCTGGCTCACCCGGTCCCCAACCCAGTTCCCAGGACAGCTCCCCAAAGCCACCAAGTGCCAGGTTGCCCGAGATGAGTGAGGGGATGGATGCACAAAGTGCACTGGGGGAACAGACAGACAGAGGGGACTCTAGGCAGCCTGACTCAAGAGTTGTCCTGGGTGGTCACCCTGATACAGATGAAGTCAGGCCAGACCAGATAGACTGACAGAGGAGGCGCGGGCTGTAGACCCAACCCAGAGAGGGTTCAGGGTGCCCCGGAGGATCAGACAAAGAAAAGTGACACTGGACGGTCACACGAACAGTCAGACGGAGGAGGCTCCGCGGGTCGGACGGCAGCCATGCGACAGACAAACAGAAGGGGTACTGGGCAGTTAAGCAGACAGATGGGAAGGCTCAGGGGTTGGGCAATTAGAGAGGACGGAGCAGTGGGACAGAGGGGGTAGGTTCGGGCCCTGAGCCAGGCAGTCGGATGGGGGAGTCCGGACCGGGGCTTACCGACCAGGTGCCAGGCCTTGCGCGGGCCGAAGCGGGCGCAGCGGCCTGTGGCGCGGTCAGCCTCGAAGCCCACGAGGGGCGTGCACAGCCCGTCGGCCACCTGACCGAGCAGCAGCAGCAGGCCGGCGCCGCGTGAGCTGTAGGCGCGCACCGAGTGCAGGTAGAGCAGCAGGTAGGTGAACCACATGGACGCGCAGAGGTCGTTGAGGAAGTGGCCCACGGCGTAGCTCAGCCGCGCAACGAGGGACAGCGGCCGCGGGGGCGCCCCCGCTCCGGCCGCCGGGGGCCCCGGGCCCATGGCGGCGCTCCGGGATCGGCCAGTCCGTCCGGCGCCGGCAGACGGGACCCCCGGCCCGGGCTGCCCGCGCCCCGCTCTCCCTGCTTCGCTGTCCCCGCCCGCCCCGCCCGTCCCGCCGAGCGCTTTTGCGGCGACAAAACTGGTGGACCCGAGACTAACTCGGGTGGGGCGGGGAATCCCGGGAGCGGCGTCCGCATCCGCCAATCGGGGCCGCGGGCCAGGGACGGAAAGCCAATCATCACGAAGAGAGGCGTGGTCGCGGGGTTAGCCCGGCCTCGACGCCCGGCACCGACGGGGTCCTAGCGCCCGACGATTTCACAGTGGTTTGCGGACCCCTCCCACGGAGGTGGGGGGCGACGCCAAGGGCACCCCTAATCACATCCCCGTCTCCAAGCCCGCGCCATCTCAGCCTGCCTGCAAATTTACGAGGCCTGCCTGCTGGAGGCCGGGGCAAGACGGGGTGAGTTTGGGGCGTGGGTGGGTGGAAGAGAGGTCTGAGTCCGACCTCGCCTCTCTTGGGGCCCGGTGATTTCCCGACGCGGAGAGACCCAATCGGATGCAGAGAGGACGCATTGGTTCTAATTATTTAGTTATTAACGATAATAATGGGGATAATCAGAATTCTAACACCAGCTGGTATTTAGTGAGCGCTGACTGTGCCGAGCGCCCCACGTGGATTTTCTCATCCCAGCAGAGCAGGAGGCGGGGCAAATCTCCGATTTCACAGGCGACAAACCCGCCCAGAGAGGGGACGCACGTGCTCTGGGGCGCACAGTGAGTCAAGTGCATGCGACTCTGAGGCCTGTGCTCTGGACCCCTCCCCATCCTCCTTCCAACAGCCCTCCCACGATTGGATCACCACGCAAGCAGTTTCAAGTTCCTCCAAGCGTAGGGTGCAGCTCCCCCGGCCTCCGGGCCTCCAACAGCAGTGGAGGCCTGCACTCCACTGCACTCTGGAGCCAGAGTCACGGGATCCAGCCCCAGCCCCACCCCCTCCTAGCTCTTCCGGCTGGGACGAATCCATTTCGTGGGGCCTCAGTCTCCCGAGCTCTAGAATGGGTATAATGTATGTTTAAAAGGATATAAGCTTTATCTTTTTTTTTTTTTTTGCCCTCACCGCGCGGCAGGTAGGATCTTAATTCCCTGACCAGGGATGGAACCCGCGCCCCCTGCAGTGGAAGCGAGGAGTCTTAACCACTGGACCAGCAGGGAAGTCCTTTAAGCGTTCTCTCAATATTCTCAGCCAGAAAGGCTTTCCAGCACCCTCTCCTCCCCCCTCGGTTATTACTCCGGGTTCCACAGTGTCCTGGGCTGCCCCCATCACAACCCTGACACCTCCTCCTTTCCCTGCCCCAATTGTAACTGTCTCCCCCACTGGACCATGATCCCTGTGAAGGCAGGAACCAGGTCCCTCTTAGTCACTGCTTTGTCCCCAGCGATGCCTGGCACATAGTAGGAACTCAAGAAACATCTGTCAAACGACTGAATGGTGGACATACAGGCAGAGAATCAGAAATGCAGACAGAAATTGGGAAATAGAGGGGAACCCACTTATAAACTTGAAGCCCAGGCAGCCCAAGGGGTGCCTGGCCCAGACGCCCACACGGACGCAGACCACCCACAATTCTTTCATGAAAAGGAGCCTGAAAAACTGGTGTGGATGGGGAATAGTGGCTCCAAGAGATATAGCCTGGCAGGGGAAGAAAGGAGATAAGGGGTAGACCCAGATCTTTGATAAATGGATTAGGAGAGATAAGAACCACAAGTCTTTCCTCCCTGCTGGGTATGCTCCCCTTCAATGATTTCTCCGAAGGAAATGGAAGACGACTTTTTAAATTACTAGCCTAGGGACTCCCCTGGTAGTCCAGTGGCTGAGACTCTGCGGAGTTCCCAGTGCAGGGAGCCCAGGTTCGATCCCTGGTCAGGGAACTAGATCCCACATGCTGCAACTAAGAGTTCGCATGCTGCAACTAAAAATAGATCCTGCATACCGCAACTAAGACTCAGTGCAGCCAAATAAATATTAAAAAAAAATACTAGGCTAAGCTTTTTATTTGCATTCCTCCTCTCCTTTCACCCCTCAACACTTCACACCCATTTTTTTAAAAGTCTTTATTGAACTTGTTACAATATTGCTTCTGTTCTTTTTTTAAATATATATAAACGTATTTATTTTTGGCTGCGCTGGGTCTTTGTCGCTGCGTGCGGGCTTTCTCTAGTTGCGGCGAGCGGGGGCTACTCTTCGTTGCGGTGCGCGGGCTTCTCATTGTGGTGGCTTCTCTTGTTGTGGAGCACGGGCTCTAGGCGCACGGGCTTCAGTAGTTGCGGCACGTGGGCTCAGTAGTTGCGGCTCGCAGGCTCTAGAGCACAGGCTCAGTAGCTGTGGCACACGGGCTTAGTTGCTCCGCGGCATGTGGGATCTTCCCGGACCAGGGCATGAACCTGTGTCGCCTGCATTGGCAGGTGGATTCTTAACCCCTGTGCCACCAGGGAAGTCGCCACACCCATTTTACAGATGAGAAAACTGAGACTCAGACAGACGTCCCTTGCCAGAGGGCAAGCAGCTAACAAGAGGCGGATTCAAGTTTCCAACTGAGCTCCCTGTGACTTCCAATACCTTTGAGTTATTTATTCACTGGCAGGAGACAGCCCACCTGGAGGGAAAGGTGGCTCAGTTTTCCCTCTTATCCGCCTCCCGTGTGGGTCAGGAACACAAGACGTCATCCCCGCAGCCCCTTGGGGCAGATGCAGCAGGGGAACGAGGGGATGTTTGGCAGAGGCACCAGCACATCTCTGATCTCTGGGTCCTTGCGCTGTTAGAGTCAGCTAGTATTTCCTGGCCTTGACTCTGTGGGGAAGGCAGGAACAAAGCTGATTCTGACCCTGGGGGAGCCAGGGAGCTGCCTCCGGAGCATCATCATTCATTCATTCATGAACTCATTCATTCAGTGGATCTGGTCTCAGGCTGAGCAACTGTGGACCCCGAAAGCTCCTGAAGCCCCTAGTCTTAAGGTGGGAGGGGCGGAGCCACACCCTCCGAGCCCCCCGCGGTCAGTGCTGGGGCTGGAAGAATCAGACCAAAATGGGTGATTAAGTGGCAGAGGAGTTGGGACGTTACCCCCAGGTCACTGGAGCCACAGTAGAGTTTTTAGAAGCGGGGAGGGTCAGATAAAAAGTCTGTAGGGGTGAGGGTGAGGGCGGTTTATTCCAAAGCAGGCCTCAGCTGCATGGGTGGGACACCAGTGGAGGGCATACATGACCCGAATAAGAGGCAGACTTGCTGGGAAGATCAGAGAAGGCCATTGCCTAGGGGAAGGAATGACAGGAAGGAGAGATAAATGCCCAGCCCTCAGAGAAGGACAGACAGGCTTGTGGTCAGGAGAGATCTGATCTGGACATCCTTTGATGCCCCCAGAGCATCCCAAGCCCCCTCAGACGCGCCAGAACCGCGTCTCCCCTCCTCCCAGCTGGAGATCAGATGTCCCGGTGGCCGCTGTCCAGCCTCAGGAGAGGTGCTTGCTTTGATCTTCTTCTGACCCAGGTCAAAATGGGGGGTGGGGGGGGCACTCAGAGAGGGAGGGTTCGGATGGAGGCTCAGAAGAAATTTCCTTAGACCCCTGGGTGGCTGTGCAGAGCCCACAGCCAAGACCAAACCAAGGCAGTTTCATGCAAGCCACTCAGTTTCCCTTTCTGTGAAATGGAGGTGAGAGTAGCAACTCTGAATAGAGTTCTTGGGAGGTCTTAGGGAGATCAGACAGGTAAAGAACTTCTTGGGCCCTAGAACAGGGTTTCTCAAGCTGGCCAGTATTGACAGTTGGCCCTGGATTGTTCTCTGTGGTGAGGGCTGGCCTGGGCATTGCAGCATCTCTGGTCCCCACCCACCCCCAGCCCCAGTCGTGAAAACCAAAATTGTCTCTAGACATCGGGTGGGGGCAGGGGAGGGGGCGAATTGCCCCCAGGTGGGAACCACTGCAGTAGAAAATTCTCTGTAACACGGGCTTCAGTCTCCGTGGACAAGACTAGCCAATGCTTGTCTGTCCTTCTGTCCTACCCTGAGGGCTGGGCATTTATCCCTCCTTCCTGCGTCATCCCTACCCCTAGGCAGGGCCTCCTCTGATCTTTCTGAGCACTATGCCGTGAATTAAACTCATTATATCCTTCCAACGATCTCATAAAGGCAGACATGGTTATTATCCTACTTCACAGAGGGAGCAAACTGAGGCACAGAGAGTTTTGATAAATTGCCCAAGTCACACAGCTGGGGCTCAGCGCCACCTCCCTGAGCTCCTGAGGGTCCAGCAGCAGTGGGGGTGCCCCCTCCTCAGAGGTCTGAGACCCCTGTCTCCACACCTCTTCGTTCTGGCAGCTGATACCTCTGTGTTTCCCTTTTGCCTTCTCGGCCCTTCGATGCCAATGAAAGCAATCCCCTGTATTAAATTCACTCTGTAAAAAAGCCTGAGCAGGGCTGATATATCCTGGGAGCGCCAACAACACCCTGATCCTTCCTGGGGGTGGAGAGAAGTTGAACCACCCTATGCTGGCAAATAAGCACTAAAAACATGAACGGGGGACTTCCCTGGTGGTCCAGTGTTTAAGACTCTGACTTCCAACTCAGGGGGAGCAGGTTCAATCCCTGGTCGGGGAGCTGAGATCCCACATGCCTCGCTGCCAAAAAACCAAAACATAAAACAGAAGCAATATTGTAACAAATTCAATAAAGACTTTAAAAATGGTCCACATCAAAAAAATCTTAAAAATAAAACAAACAAAAAAAGTAAATGGGGGACTTCCCTGGCGGTCCAGTGGTTAAGACTCCATGCTCCCAATTCAGGAGGCACAGGGTCGACCCCTGGTCCTGGTCGGGGAACTAAGGTCCCACATGAGCACAGCATGGCCAAAAAAAAATAAAAATAAAAAAATAAACGGGAGGCACCACACCCCAGTAATTTCATGTCTTCCTACCTACCCTGGAAAAGCCAACCAGGGACATCAGACAGCAGGTTGAGAACGTTTGAAGCAGGGGCTGCAATACAGTCATATCGAGAAAAACCAGAACCTGCGTCAGCCAGGGCTCATTAAACAGGCGGTGATGCGGTCCTGCTGTGGAATGTTACCCAGCACCAGAGGGAACGAGGCACTGCTCTGGACCTCACATAAAAACCACTGCGAGAAAGGCTATGAACTCTCAGTTTGCAGGGGATGTTCACAGCATGATGGCCATGTGATCCCAAAAATCAAGATGTGAGCTCACATTCCTTATAGGAATACATTCACACTCGTGTGTGTGTGTGTTTGTGTGTGTGCGCGCACACGCACGTGTTGTGTGTTTTTGGGTTTTTTTTAATTAATTTATTTATTTGGCTGTGCAGGGTCTTAGTTGTGGCACACGGGATCTTCGTTGCCACACACGGGATCTTTGGTTGGGGCATGTGGGATCTAGTTCCCTGACCAGGGATCGAACCCGGGCCCCCTGCATTGGTAGCATGGAGTCTTAACCACTGGACGGCCAGGGAAGTCCTGCACGTGTTGTGTTTTGCACTGTGTCCCCCCAACATTCCTAGGTGAAAGTCCTAACCCCCAGGACCTCAGAATGTGACCTTATTTGGAGATAGAGTCACTGCAGATGTAATGATGTAATGATGAGTCACAGCTGGAGCAGAGTGGGCCCTAGTACTATATGACCGGTGACCTTAGAAAAAGGGGAAATTTGGACACAGACACATACGCACAGGGAACGTCATGTGCGCATGAAGGCAGAGATGCCGTGATGCTTCTACAAGTCAAGGCGCGCCGCAGGTTGCCAGGGACCCCCGGAAGCTGGGAGAGCACACAGAGCAGACTCACGGCCTCAGAAGGAACCAGTCCTGACCAAGCCCTTGATCTTGGACTTCTGGCCCCCAGAACTGTAGCCCTAGGAGACTCATAGAGTGCGTGCGTGCGTGCGTGCGTGTGTGTGTGTCTAGGAGAAGTTTTGCTAAGAAATGTAACAAGCTGACAATAGAGAGTATGGTGGAGGTATGGTGGCCTTCATACACTACTTTAATTTTGTACAGATGAAATGAATTTGCACATTATTTGCATAATAAAATTAATTTTGTAAACAAAGACATTTAAGCCATCCTTTACAGATCTCATATTTCTAGGACCACAAATCGGGATACTCTTCCTGATTTCATACTTTAAAAATTTCCAAATGGAGCATAGAAATGAATGCAAAGAAACTAGCATGAAATTATATGACATTAGACAGCTAGAGTTCCTGGTTTTACTGAGAGCTAGGACTTGAGAGAACTTTCTTGCTAAGAAAAACCTATTTATAATTTGGGGGCAAAAGGATCTGCTTTTAGATAAACGTATGAAGGATGTAAAGTCAAACAGCAGAAATGCTACTTCTTACATGTTGCTTGTTGGGGGGTGGTGTGTGTCTGGATTGCATGCATTGGACTGAATGCAATGCAGTTTGGACTCAAGACACTTTTGTTTTTTCTAGAAAATACCCACACAGCAAGGAATTTGTCTCGATGCCAAAGAGCTCCAAACTTCTTTCAAAATCAACCTCAATAGGGACTTCCCTGGTGGCACAGTGGTTAAGAATCCACCTGCCAATGCAGGGGACACGGGTTCGAGACCTGGTTCGGGAAGATCCCACATGCCGCAGAGCAACTAAGCCCATGCGCCACAACTACTGAGCCCGCGAGCCACAGCTACTGAGCCCGCGTGCCACAACTACTGAAGAGAAGCCACCGCAATGAGAAGCCCGCACACTGCAACGAAGAGTAGCCCCTGCTCGCCACAACTACAGAAAGCCCGCGCAGCAACAAAGACCCAATGCAGCAAAAAATAAATAAAATAAATTTTAAAAAATCAACCTCAATAAACTGGAATGTTGGGATTGACATACACACTACTATTTATAAAACAGATAACTAATAAGAACCTACTGTATAGCACAGGGAACTCTACTCAATCCTCTGTAATGGCCTATATGGGGAAAGAATCTAAAAAAGAATGCCTATATGTATATGTATAACAGATTCACTTTGCTGTACACCTGAAACTAATACAACATTGTAAATCAACTCTACTCCAATAAAAATTTTAAAAATCAACCTCAAAACCTTTCATTTCTTTTCGATACACAGGAAGACCCCTAAATTCCTTGTGTGGTACCTTGGGAGTGGAAGGACAGTTTCTATGCCAACGCCAGCCTTGTCAATCAAGCCAAAGAGGCGGGGCTAGGAGGGTAGGTCTTCCCCTGTCTTCTAGCTTGGAATTCTCACCTAGATATTGATAGTTTCTAACACAGCAGAGAGGCAGGCGAGAGTGGGAAGTGCCACATCGGATGAAGCAACAGAGCAGGGTGTGGAATCTGGGTCTGTCAAGATCCCGGGGAACTACTCGTCTTCCTCAGCCCTGGGCTGGCTCTTCGAAATACAGGTTCATTGGGATTTAATTCACACACCAGATAATGCACCCATTTAAAGTGTACAGTTGCGTGGGTTTTAGTATATTTAAAGAGTTATGCAACCATCACCGCAGTATAATTTTGGAACATTTTGAGCACCCCCAAAAGAAACCCCGTGCCCATTAGCAATTACTCTCCATTGCCCCTCCCCAGTGATTCTCTAGCCCCAGGCAACCACTAATCCACTTCCTGTCTCTCTGGCTTTGCTGGTTCTGGACAATTCACATAAATGGAATCATACACTGCGTGGGCTTTTGTGATGGCATCTTTCATTGAGCCTAATGTTTTCAAGGCTTATCCTTGTTGTAGCATGAATCAGCAATTTATTCCTTTTTATGGCCGGTGGTATTCTATTGGATGGATGGACCACAGCATTTATCTGTTCATCAACTGATAGACATTTGGGTTGTTTCCGCTTTTTAAAAAAATTTTTTTATATTTTATTTATTTGGCTGTGTTGGGTCTTGGTTGCAGCAGCCATGCTCCTTAGTTGCGGCTCGCCGGCTCCTTAGTTGTGGCATGCATGTGGGATCTAGTTCCCTGACCAGGGATCGAACCCTGGCCCCCGGCATTGGGAGCACAGGGTCTTAACCACTGCGCCACCAGGGAAGTCCCTGTTTCCACTTTTGCACTAGTGTGAATCTTGCTACTGTGAACATTCATGTACAAGTGTCTTTGTGGACGTATGTTTTCAATTCTCTTGGGTATATCCCTGGGAGTGCAATGGGTGGATCGCATGGTAACTCCATGGTTTGTTTTTTTAACCTTTTGAGGAACTGCCAGACTGTTTGCCAAAGCTCCTGCACCTGCCTGTTAGAAATTTACATGATTCATTTATTTGTTTATTCAACATATATGTATGGAGAGTACCTGTGGGCACTGTTCTGGGTGCTGGGAATATAGCATTGCGCAAACAGGCAGCTCACAGGGAGCAAACGAACATATGGAGAAAAGATAAGACGAGGTGGGGTACAAGCCTGGGAAAGTCTCACTGAAAAGGGGGCCATTTAATCTGGGGGAAGGGCACTCCAGGTGGAAGAAAGCGCGAGTGCAAAGGCCCAGAGGTGGGAATGAATGAAATGTAGGTATCTGAGGAACATCGAGGTAGCCGGTGTGAGTGAGGAGGAAAGTGCAGGGAGGTGAGAGCCGGAAGGTGATGTTGGCATATTGTTTAGGTTCTAATGGGTCATCATGAGCACCCAGTAACCACAACTAGCATCCTGGGGTCAGAGGCAACCCCAGTCCAGGCTGTAAGAAGACCAGGCTGCTGCCTGGGGATCCCCAAGATCCCAGGGCAGAGTCTCCTGGCCCTCCATCTTCACGAGGTCCTTGCAATTTTCCTGTCCACACCACCTTTTCCTAAATGCTTCCAGCCCAGCTCCCGGTCTCATCCTCGCAGCATCCCAGCCTCCTGGTCCTGAACACCGTGCAAAATCTCCATTGCACAGGAGAGAAAGCAGAGGCCCCTTCACAGGAAGGAGAGGAGCCCCTGCATCCAAAGGCCCCCGGCTCAGAGCAGGGCGGGGCACGGCGGGGGCGTCGGGGGCTACAAGTCCTGTCAATAAACGGGAAATTTCCCCTCCAGGTTTGCTAAGAACAGGTCCCCACCCTGCCGTGGGGTAAGGGGCTGCTCCGAAAGACCTTAATCCCTCCCCTAGCAACCTGCCGCCGTCCCAGGGTAACTAGGGCGGGGCTCAACTCGGAGTCACAGGTCCCCGGATCCTGCAGGGGCGGGGAGTCTCGCCTTCAGAGGGGGAGGAGGAGTCCGCGCCGCGCCTACTGGCCCTTTAAGAAGCTACTCCTTGCGATGCTTCAAAGCATCCTGATTGGTCCCGAGAGCGGCCGAGCGCAGCCGACCTGATTGGTCCCGAGAGCCGCCGAGCGCAGCCGAACTTGACGCACCCGCCCGCAGCGTTCCCTACTTACCTCCCACGCGGCTCAGCGGCCGCCCCAGCCAATCACCAACGGGCGCGCCGACCCTCATCTGCATGGTCACGCCCCAGGGGAAGGGCATACCCAATCCGACCGCTCGCCGAACCGTCATTAGCATGCCGGGGCGGGACAGGGCGGAGCGGACGGCAGGGGTGGGCGGCAGGGGCGGGCTCGGGGAGGTTGGTTGGAGCGTCGAAGCAGCCGAGAGGTCCGGGAAAGTTTCTTTGGAGGTGAAAACAGCCGCGGAACTCGGGGCCCTGCGAGGCGGCGGGGGCACGGGGGTCCAGGGGCCGGTGCGGGGCCCTTCCCGGGCCGGGGGGGTGCGGACCCGGGCCTCCTGGGGGGGCGATTGCCCAACAAAGGATCCTTGGGGCGCCCGCCCTCGAGGGCCTCCCCGCCCCCGGTTCCGGCCCCCCCAGGCGCCCCGGCCCCGGCTTTCCGGGGCTCCCCAGCCCGGCCCCGTCGTCACCGGCTTGGGCGGCCCTCATCGGCCACGCGTCTACGTTCCAGGTGCGGCCGGGAGTGGCCATGTCCCACGGTCCCAAGCAGCCCGGCGCGGCCGCCGCGTGAGTGCGACATCCCCTCCCCCCAGCCCACTCGGAGCTGCAGCCTAGCCCCCACCTCGTCCCGTTGGAGCTCCTCGAACCCCGCCCCCCAGGGTCTTGACTTCCCCGACTTGGAGCAGGCCCTCCCCCTTGGGCCCCCACGGGCTTCTCCCCCAAACCTCCGGGCTCCAGTTCCTTTCAGGGGTCCCCTACTAGCCTCCCCTACTGCTCTTGCCCGAACCCTGGATCCTGACCTCCTCTGACCCCTGCTTCCTGAACTCAGGCCCCTAGCTGCCAGCGTTAGCGTCGTGGGGGCGTGGGTGGCCCTGGCGTCCCGTGGCTCTAGTCTCTCCCACGCCCCCTGTGGCCCCCCCTAGTGCTTCTGCCTCAACCCCCGGATCCTGACCCTCTCAGAGCCCTCCTCTGAGGGAGGACTCAGGGCCCTCTCTGCCAACTCCGCCGTCGGTGTTGGGGAGTGGGGGTGACCCTGGCTTCCCATGGCTCCAGGCCGGCGAGCGGCAAGGCTCCAGGACAGCATGGGGGCTTCGTGGTGGCTGTCAAGCAAGAGCGCGGCGAGGGCCCGAGGGCCGGAGAGAAGGGGTCCCACGAGGAGGAGGTGAGAGTCCCTGCACTGTGGTGGCGGCGGCCCTTAGTCTTGAAGCTCCGCCCCGAACTCAATTTGAATTTGTTGTGGCTCCGCCCACAGTCCAGATTTCCCTCGATGCTGAGGCCCCGCCCCGTGCCAGATACCACGCCCCAAGAGCTCCACTGCCACTCTAAGTCCAGGCCCCGCCCACTTCCCAGGGATCGAAGCCGGTACGAAAGCCACGGCCACAACGAGGCCACGCCCACAACACAAGCCAGCCCCATCCCTGGGCTGATCCTCTGTCCCCAGTACTTCTCTGATCCCTTTACCCCTGGCCAGGGGTCTCTTAACCACACTCTCCCAACCCTGAACCCTGACCAGGCCATACTTCCAGGCCTTCTGGGTCCTACCTCGTGGTTAGGCCCTGCCCAAGTCTTTCAGGGCCCCGCCCCTTCCCCTCTGGGCCCGGCCCCAGCCCTCTAGGCCCCTCCCAACGGTGAGGCTGGGTTCTGCAGCCGGTGAAGAAGCGAGGCTGGCCCAAAGGCAAGAAGCGGAAGAAAATCCTGCCGAATGGGCCCAAGGCACCTGTCACCGGCTACGTGCGCTTCCTGAACGAGCGGCGCGAGCAGATCCGGACGCGCCACCCGGACCTGCCCTTTCCTGAGATCACCAAGATGCTGGGCGCCGAGTGGAGCAAGCTGCAGCCGGCGGAGAAGCAGGTGGGGACGGCTCGGGACAACTGACCTTCCCTCACCCACTCAGATACCCACCTGCAGCCACTTACCCCAAAGGAACAGGTGTGGAGGGTCCTTCGTTCCTCCTGGACTCCAGGACCTGGAGAATTGACCACCCATTAGCTCTCTCCAGCTTGTTGAAGGGAGGGGAGAGTAGCAGTAGGCTGGAATAGACATAAAATTTAATAAACAACGTTAGACTAAAGAAGTAAGGGTGGGGGCTGGATTTCTGTTAGAAACCTTATGGTTTTTAAGTTCTGGTAATTAATTTAAAAATTGCAAAAACATCAAGGAAACGTTAGCACCAGCTTGCACCCTCTACCCTGGGATTTCAACAAGCAAAATGCGTCCGGGAGGGCAGTCCAGCCTGGAGGTGGGAGCCTGCAGACATTCAGACACCAGGGAGTGGTTTATAAAGGCTGGAATTGGGATGAGGTCGGTGAGGTCAGGGAGTTGGGAGGTAGCCTGAGCAGCAGTCTGAAGGGTGGGGTTTTGTCTGGAGGGCAGTAGGGCGCTGTGGGAAGGTGCAGCACAGTGAGCTGACTGATGGAGATGGGGTCTTGGCCTGCGAGGGCTACCCTGCCCCTGGGCTGGGCCAAGCCTTCTCATGCTGCCCCCCGCAGCGGTACCTAGACGAGGCTGAGCGGGAGAAGCAGCAGTACATGAAGGAGCTGAGGGCGTACCAGCAGTCGGAAGCCTACAAGATGTGCACAGAGAAGATCCAGGAAAAGAAGATCAAGAAAGGTGCGAAGGGCCCCAGCCCCCAGGCAGCTGAGTGCCTGCTCTGAGATAGGTGACACAGGCAGACCAACCTACCCCCTCCAAAGGGCTCTCACGGTCCCGTGGGAATGAGACACACATAACCAGACAGTTGTGAGTGAATAGGGCTGGTCAGCGCTGAGATTGGGCACACACAGATGCAGGGGCGGGGGGAGGGGGCCAGGTGGGGATCTTGACCCAGGATGAGTAGGGCTGACTAGGGGAGGGGAATGATGGTGTTCCAGGCAGGGGGAACAGCACGTGCAGAGCAAAGCGTGGGGTCCGAGGAGACCTGGGAGGCTCACCCTGCCCTCCTCCCTCCCCCACCAGAGGACTCCAGCTCCGGGCTCATGAATACCCTTTTGAATGGACACAAGGTAAGCTTCCCTCCTCCATGGAGGACACCTGGGCAAGAAAGGTCTGGAGGTACTTAGGCCTCTGGGTGAGTGAGGACCGTCGCTCCTGGGATGAAGTGAGCGCCCGGTCCAGATGTGTGCAAGCAGAGGCTGGACAGCCACACAATGGGAAGGCTGTAAAATGGACTCCGACCCAGGTGGCCTGAGGAGACCCTCCCAAGCTTAGGGGATGTCCCAGAGGGGGTGTGGCTGCCCTCCCACCCCCTCCCAAAAATATTGCCACCTTGTCCTGTCGTCCCAGGGTGGAGACTGTGACGGCTTCTCCACTTTCGACGTCCCCATCTTCACGGAAGAGTTCTTGGACCAAAACAAAGGTGAGCGCTGACCACAGGTTCTTGGAGCAAGTGTTGGGCCCAGAGGTCGCCAAGGGGGTAGGCAGTGGGTGCCTTCCTCCCCTGCCCCCGTAGACCAGAGAGCTGCGGTGTGCGGCTGGAGGCAGAGCAGTGACGGAAGGCCTGGCGTGAGGCACAGCGAGGGGCAAAGCGCGGCTGAGGGAAGGCAGGGAAGCGCCAGGATCTGACCCGGCTCCCCGCCTACAGCGCGGGAGGCGGAGCTGCGGCGCCTGCGGAAGATGAACGTGGCCTTCGAGGAGCAGAACGCGGTGCTGCAGAGGCACACGCAGAGCATGAGCAGCGCGCGCGAGCGCCTGGAGCAGGAGCTGGCGCTGGAGGAGCGGCGGACACTGGCGCTGCAGCAGCAGCTCCACGCGGTGCGCCAGGCGCTCACCGCCAGCTTCGCCTCGCTGCCGGTGCCGGGTGCGGAGGCCCCGCCCCCAACCACCCTAGCCCCGCTCCTCCCACCCCCGCGAGTCCCGCCCCGCTAACTCCGCCCTCGACTACTTCGGGCTCCGCCCAGGCTACTGCGAGTCCCGCCCCCTCTGGCCCGGCTCCGCGAGCCCTACCCCTCACCCCCTCACCAGTCTCTTCACAAACCCTCACCTCCCTCCCCTTTGCCACGCCCCTGCGGACTCCGCTCCCGGCTACCCGAGCCCTTCCCGCCCCGCTGCCCGACCTTGCTGCGCCAGCCCCGCCCACGCTGGCCCTCGCGCCCCGCCTCTGACCCTTCCCCTCGTGCCAGTCTTCCGCGTTCTTTCCTCAGCTGAGCTGGGCCAACTTCCCCTCCCCCACTAGCCCCCGCATCACCCCCCCCATCACGACGCCGCCCTCTCCAACTTGCTTCGTCTGACCCCTGCCACAGCTGACCTTGATTTTCCCGGGTCCAGACACCCTGACCGCGCCCGCCCGGCCCCACTGAAGTGCGCCCCTGACCCTCTCCCCAGGACCCCGCGCTTACAGACCCCCACTCTCTGACCTCTGCTTCGGTGGAGACCCCACCGCGGTGACTCCTCCGCTGGGCTCGGCTGACGGGTCCCCCCCCCCGCAGGCACAGGCGAGACGCCCACGCTCAGCACCCTGGACTTCTACATGGCGCGGCTGCACGGTGCCATAGAGCGCGACCCCGCGCAGCACGAAAAGCTCATCGTCCGCATCAAGGAGATCCTGGCCCAGGTCGCCAGGTGTGTGCCCCAGCCGGTCTGCCCCCAGGCCCGTTCAGCCCAGCTGGGGCTGCCTTGCGTAGGGGCTGCCTCAGGCTAGACCTTCGCTGGCGGGACCCGGCGAAATAGACTAGCTTTAGGCCTCCAGCGGGGTTTCTGGGGTCTGTGGGCGCTGCCCAGTGGGATCTGGCTGCCGGCTCTTTTTCGGAGGGCACAGCCCATGCGGGATCTATTAGGTGGGGCTGGTTTGATGCAGGTGGCTAATGGCCTAGCCCCTGGGGGCGCTGATTCGGCCTGGTACTCTATTACGACTCTGGTGAATCATCCAGCACTCCCTTGGCCCAGGGGACCCGAGCTTCCCCAAAGCTTCGGGGTGGGTTTTTCTGGGTGGCTCCCAGCTGCCCAGGATAGGTGGGATCAACTCCAGGCCCCCCACCCTGGCATCTGAAGGAGCAGAGAAGGATGGCCTCTAGGGTACCCAGGAAGGGGGTGGGGTTGAGAGATGATGGGGGTCCCCCCTCACAGATTTCCTCCCTTCTGTCACAGTGAGCATCTATGAGGGTGTCTGCTGCCCCATGATCCAGAGAAGACCAAGCCCTGGTCACGGCCCCTCCCCCACCCGCACCCCATGGAGGAGGGGTGTGGGTCCATCCTTTGGGGCCAGGCCCAGTCCTGCACCTTGGGGGCTCCAGCCCCCCTAAAATTAAATTTCTACAGCATCCCTCTAGCTATCAGTCTCCCCAGCACCCCAACCCAGAAAAATCGCCCACCACGCACAGCACACAGAACCCCATGGCCCCAGGGCCCAGTGAGGCCTGCTCGACCCACAGGGCACGTCACACTACACGGATGTGGGAACAGCACGCGTGGACAGCGTGACCCGGGACAGGAGGAGACCCGCAGCCGCTCATCCGCCCAGTGTGGGGAGAGTTACACACCCTACACCGGCTCTCCAGGACCAGTCCCTGGACGCAGGGCAGAGAAAACCCACACCTGACACACTGGGACTCCTGCCTGGCAGGTTCCACCCTAAGTGCCCACACGGCCAGGCACGCCGCAGGGACACACTCCGGGCGGGGCCCTCTACCCCAGAATGGGTGGGCTGGTACTGACCACCCTACCCTCATCCAGCTGAGGGACCCCCGTGGAGGGGGCCCCTTTGCCACTGCTCAATTGGACTTTTTAAATAAAAATGGAATTTGAATTTCAAGCTTGTGCCTGTGTGTCTTTTGGAGGGAAACAGGCCAGGACCCTCTGTTGGGGTCCTAAGCCTACTCTCCCCAGCCCCTGGCAACCAGAAATCCACTTTCTTTTTTTTTTTTGGGCCACACCACGTGGCATGTGGGATCTTAGTTCCCTGACCAGGGGTGGAACCCATGCCCCCTGCATTGGAAGCCCGGAGCCTTAACCACTAGACCACTAGGGAAGTCCCACGAATCCACTTTCTGTCTCCGGATCTACCTGTCCTGGACATTTCATATAAACGGAATCACATGCTGCGTGTCCTTTTGTATCTGAATTCTCTCACTGAGCGTAGTGTTCTCAAAGTTCATCCACATTGTAGTGTATGTCAGTGCTTCATTCCTTCTTCTGGCTGCATAATACTCCATTGTGTGGATGGCCCACGTTTTGTTTATCCAGCATCTGTTGATGGCCATTCGGGTTGTTCCCACCTTTTGGTTGCTGTGAATCGTACTGCTGAGAACATGCATGTACGGGTTTTTGTTTGAACACCTGCCCTCACTTCTGGGTCGATCCTGAGAAGCAGACTTGCTGGGTCAGATGGCAATTCTATGCTTAACTTACTGGGGAACTCTCTCAGAGACTTCAGCCTTTAATGGAATGTTTGGGGCAGCTTAAAAATTCTGGGGAGTAATTTGACAAGCACTGATGTTACCGGTTGAATTTTGTCCCCTCCGAAGAAAATCTTGAAGCCCTAACCCCCAGAACCTCAAAATGTGACCGTATTTGGCAATAGGGCCACTGCAGATATGATTAGTTAAGATGAGGTCATGGAGTGGGGCAGCCTCTAATCCAATATGACCGATGTCCTTATAAGAAGATAAAGATTTGGACAGAGCCACAGAGAGGAGACAGCCATGTGACAACGGAGGCAGACACAAGCAAAGCACGCCTCCAAGGAATGCCAAGGATGACCAGACACCAACAGAAGCCAGGAGGGACAGGAAGGATGCCACCCAGGGTGTCAGAGGAGCTTGGTCTTGCTGCTTTCTAGCCTCCAGAACTGTGAGAAAGTAAATTTCTGTTGTTCGTGAGCCAGCCAGTTGGTGGTACTTTGTTACCGTTGTCCCAGGAGACTCGAAAAACGATACTGTCACACACCCACGTCCAAGTGTGTGCTCCCTCCTCTCACGCCCTCCCTGGCTCCGTATCCTCATCCCAAATTTGGAGTTTACCATTCCTGGGCAGGTCTTTACCTACTTTTAGCACAAAAGGATGTCTTCCCACAAGAGTACCATCTTGATGGATTTTTTTTTGGTTCGTTTTCTAAAGGTTCGAAAGTAGACGACTCTGTGGTTTCTAGTTTAATCACGAAGTTGTGCAACCACCAGCCCAACTTAATTCCAGGACATTTTCATCACCCCCAAAACAAACCTCCCCTCCCATTAGCCATCACTCCCCATCCTCCCCTCCCCCAGCCCCAGGCAACCACGAATCCACTTTCCGTCTCCATGGATTTGCCTCTTCTGGACACTTCATCTAAACGGCATCACACGCTATGTGGCCTTTGTAATCTGGCTTCTTTCAATGAGCATCATGTTTCCAAGGTTCATCTGTGCTATAGTGTGTATCCCATTTTGCACGTTTTTAAACTTTACATAAATTTTCTTACATCGTCCAAAGCCTTCTGCAACTTGCCTGTTTTCATCGATGCTTGGTTTCTGAGATTCATCCAAGGCAAAAGGCCTCTCTTTGGAGCTGCTATATGGCATTCCACTGCTGTTTATTGAGCCAACCATCGTTCCTGTTGGTGATGCCTAGATGATGTGTTCCCAGGGGATTCTGAGAGCCGCCTCCTGGTGCCCAGAACTTCCTTCTTTATCTGTAACCCAGTGTGCCCACTGTGTGCCAGGATACAGCAGGGGATGAAAGAGACCAGAACTCCTGCCCTCCTGAAACTGACATCCCAGTTGAGGAGACAGAGGAAACACAAGATGAATAAATAAACTATTTGCTATGTCAGGTCGTGCTCAGTGCTAGGGAGGAAAAAAGCCAGAAAGAGAGATTGGGAGGTGGTGATAGGAGGTGACAGCTGAGCCAAGAGCCGAAGGAAGTGAGGGAGTGAACCACTTGGAGATCTGGGAGAAGATGTTCCAAGTGTAGGGGCACAGCCTGTGCAAAGTCCCTGGGGCAGGATAGTGCTTGGTGTGTTGAATGAACAGCAAGGAGGTCCGTGTGTCTGGAGCAGAGTGAGCAAGGGGGAGAGAGGGAGGTGGGGAGGGCAGGCAGGGGACGGGGCAGGTTGTGCAGGGCCTTGTGCACGGAGGGGAGGACTTGAGTTTTTACCCCGAGGGAGGTGGGAGCCCTGGAGGGCTGTGGGCAGAGGATGGACACGTTGTGGCTCAGTTTATACCAGGGTAAGCGTCCTCCCCACCTCTTATGGTGGTTGCAAGGATTAAATGAGTGCGCCCAGCAGAGAGCAAGCGCCCGGGCACCCACGGCTGCCCCATCCTTATTTGTGATCCTTATTTTTCCCGCTCCCCGGAGAGTCCACAGCTGGCCCTGGCAAGGCCGGCACACCTGGGGCAAGCCCCCCCGCCCCCCTGCCCTCCCCCCCACACCCCCGCACTCCGCGGTGTCGCCTTCCCGGGAGGCTCGGGTTCCCGGATCCCCTTACCCCGGCGGCTCGGCTGTCGCTCCTTGGGCCGGGGGAGGGGAGGCTGCAGGAAGCGGCGGATCCGGCGGCTGTGGCCGTGGCCCCGGTGGCCGAGCTCCTCCTGCCATGGAGACCACAGCGGTCCGCGAGGCCCGGGGGGCCGAGGCCCCACGCCTGCCCGCGCCCCCGCCCTCGCCCGCCGAGCCCCCGGCTGCGTCCCCCACCCCGGCCGCGCCCCGAGCCCGCCCGCGCCTCATCTTCCGCACGCAGCTGGCTCACGGCAGCCCCACGGGCAAGATCGAGGGCTTCACCAACGTCCGTGAGCTTTACGCCAAGATCGCCGAGGCCTTCGGGATCGCGCCCACCGAGGTGAGGCCCGCGGACCCCCAGCACCCGAGGCCCACCGGCTGACCGGGGGTAGGGGTGGACCCTGGACGCCGGGACTGGGGCCCCAGAACGCCCATCTTCGGATGGAGGGGACCCGATCTCCGGATCTCAGAGACGCACCTCTCAGATCCTGGGGTGTCCGTACCCGGTGGACCCCCTGCGCAAAACATGCGCACGTCTTAGGGTTAACGGATGCCTAGTTCGTCCAGGAAAACACTGGGCTGACCCAGCTAGGAGTGGACCCCAGCTCTCAGGGAAGCGCCTATGTTTCCTGGGCGCGGCTGAGGGGCTGTGGTTCCAGGCAGCCCCCTTTCAGGTGAGAAGTCCGAGGCCGCGAGGGGTCAGGGGCTGGGTTGTAAGTGCGCCTCGCAGCCCCGAGGGGGCGCCAGCAGATTTAGAACAGTTTTAAAAGATGGGGGTGACAGGGCAACGAAGGGTTAAAAGGGGAAGTCTGGGGGGGTGGGAGAGGGGCGTCCTCCTGCCCTAAGTCTCCTTCTCACCCTGCTCCCCATTCTGGGGGTCCCAGTCTCCTCGCCTCCCACCCCATTCTGAGAGGATCCCATACTCTGCCATTACACGTGACTGCGATCCTGGTAGGGGATGACTGGGGTCAGTTTCGTGCCTCTTTGCGCCTCGGTTTCCCTATCAGGCCCCTGAGCCCAACCCCCGGTTGTTCTGCGCAGACGGTGGGGGATGAATGAGGTCTGTCATTAATTTTGGGTTCCCCCTCCCCTCGGGACAGATCTTATTCTGTACCCTAAACAGCCACAAAGTGGACATGCAGAAACTCCTAGGCGGCCAGATAGGGTTGGAGGACTTTATCTTTGCCCACGTGCGCGGCGAGACCAAAGAGGTGGAGGTCACTAAGACCGAGGACGCCCTGGGACTGACCATCACTGACAACGGGGCTGGCTATGCCTTCATCAAGGTGCCCGTGGGGGCGGGTGGCTTCCCGGGTGCCCCTCTCTGCCCCTCTCTGGTGTGAACAGGACCTAAGAGGGGCCGCTGGGGTGGCCCTGTGAGTGACTCTGGGTCCCTGCAGAGGATCAAGGAAGGCAGCATCATCAACCGGATCGAGGCAGTGTGCGTGGGCGACAGCATTGAGGCCATCAACGACCACTCAATCGTTGGCTGCCGCCACTACGAGGTGGCCAAGATGCTCCGGGAGCTGCCCAAGTCGCAGCCTTTCACCCTGCGCCTGGTTCAGCCCAAGAGAGCTTTCGGTGAGGGCCACCTGGGGCCCAGGGGGCAGGCTGGTGGGGGGTGGTGGGGAAGCTCTTCCAGAAATTGGTCCTCTGCATGCACCGGGTGGCAAAGGGTGGGGGGATGGGACAGGATGGAAGGTTCTAGGTGCCTCTGGTGACAGGACAGGGAGCTTCTGGCACTGTATGAGGAACAGGAGGGTCATTTCTAGATTGTCATAGAGTTGGTCTGGGCATGGGGGTCGGGGGAGGCTTGGGAAGATTGGGAAAGGGTGAGGAGGTATCTGGATCTATTTTGTAGCTGGTCTGGGAGCTTTTAAAGTACTGCTATGAGGCTCTGGTGAGTTCTTGAAAGTGACTCTCAAAGGGAGCTTTAGAATGCAGCTTTTCAAAGAGAAGTCTGTGACTGGTCCATGGATGAGATAAGGAGGTCCCCGTCGAAGAAGGATTCTTAACCTCAGCACTATTCACATCTGGGGCTGGATGATTGTTGTGGGGCGGTCTTGGGCACTGTCAGGTTCGACCTAACAGGTGCCAGTGTCTCCCCTGAGTTGTAACAATCAAAAGCGTCTCTAGGTATTGTCAATGTCACGGGGGGGGGTGGCAAAATCACACTCCTCCCCCCCCCCGCCCCCCGTGCCAGCTGGGTTGAGAACCTTGATCTAGAATGTAGATCACCTTGTTTAGTTCAGCAGACAATTGTTTTCCATAAGTAGACTTTCTCAAGGAAGGAAGCAGGATGCTAATTTCCATTCTGGCACAGCCTTCTTATCTCATCATGGACTGCCCCTTTGAGTCACCCTGTCCCAGAACAAGAGGTTCTAAAGGTGCCCTGGCCCATCTGGAGGGAGGTCCCAGGAGAGTGTGACAGGATGGGGTCCTAGATCTGCCCTGGAGCAGGACAGTGAACTCTGAGAGCCGTGAGCAGGTTAGGAAGAGCCAATTCTAGAGCAAGGAGCTTTCTAGATTGATCCTCTGGGCACAAGGAGAATCTTAAGCAGTCTCTTCTAGAGAAAGTCATGTTGAGAGGAGGAGGGAAATTTGAGGGAAGAAAGGATTCTCAAGTATGGTCCCTGAGGATTCACCCATGGACATAAGGAGGACTTTGAACGGTAGGAATGTTCTAGAAAGGCTCAGCTGGTGGCTTCTGAGTGTTTAGGAAGATATGGATCTGCCCAGAACACATGCACCTCCTCCACTCTGTCCCCTCCAGATATGATCGGCCAGAGGAGCCGGAGCAGCAAATGCCCCACGGAGGCAAAAGTCAGCAGTGGGAGGGAGACCCTGCGGCTTCGGTCTGGGGGGGCCGCCACTGTGGAGGAAGTGGTGAGTGGAGGGGAGAAGGGTGGACATCAGGGTCTCTTGCACCTAGAGTTCTATCGCTGACTCAGCATGACCTTGGGTAAGACCCTCTCCTTTGCCCAGCCTCAGTTTCCCTACCTGCAAAGTGGGCCCTTGTCAGTCAGGGCAGTAATGGTGGGACCAGAAGCATTGACTAATGTGTGGTCCCAGTCTGCTGTCACCTAAGGGGTGGGGGACTGGGGAGGGGGCTGGGCTGGAGTGATCCCAGGCTTCTGACCCTCTGCTTTGCTCCCTACGACCCCAGCCTAGTGAATTTGAGGAGGAGGCATCTCGGAGGGTGGATGACCTGCTGGAGAGCTACATGGGCATTCGGGACCCAGAGCTGGGTAAGGGGCCAGGGTAAGCCGGGTGGACCCTGGGGGGAGGACAGCCCATGGGGAGGAGGCAAGGGTCCCAGGGGAAGCTGGCGTCCCCCCAGGGAGCGCCCTCACCCACTTCCCCTCGGCTCGGCCTGCAGCGTCCACCATGGTGGAGACATCCAAGAAGACAGTGAGTGTCCAGGAGTTTGCACGCCATTTAGACTCCGTTTTGGGCGAGTTCGCCTTCCCGGACGAGTTTGTGGTGGAGGTGTGGGCCGCCATCGGCGAGGCCAGGGAGGCCTGTGGCTAGTCTGCCCCGGGGCCGAGCGCAGCCCCAGCCCGGAGCCCAGCCCCCTGTCCCAGCCCTCCCGGCCAGTTCCCCAAGCCCAGCCCTGCTCTGGAGTCCAGAAGCCCAGATCTGAGACCCAGCCCTGCTCTAGAGCCCAGCCCAGCTCAGAGTCCAAGCCCAGATCTGAGACTGGTATCACCTCTAGAACCCACACCAGTTTTGAGACTGAGCCCAGCCCTGAGACTCGGCCATGCTCTAGAACCCAGCTCAGCTCGGAGACCAAGCCCAGATCTGAGACCAAATTCACCTCTAGAACCCATACTAGTTTTGAGACCAAGAGCAGCCCTGAGACCCAGCCCTGCTCTAGAACCCAGCCCAGCTCAGAGACCAAGCCCAGGTCTGAGACCCAGCCCTCCCCTAGAACCCAGTTCAGCTCGGAGACCAAGCTCCCCTCTAGAGCCAAGGCCAGCTCTGAGACCACGTTCACCTCTAGAACCCATACCAGTTTTGAGACCAAGCCCAGCTCTGAGACCAAGCCCTGCTCTGGAACCCAGGACAGCTCTGAGGCCCAATTCATCACTAGAACCCAAGCCAGTTCTGAGATGCAACCCAGCTCCAGAACCCAGTTCTCCTCTAGAACCCAGGACAGCTCAGAGACCAAGCCCAGATCTGAGACCCAGCCCTGCTCTAGAACCCAGCTCAGCTCGGAGACCAAGCTCCCCTCTAGAGCCAAGGCCAGCTCTGAGACCACGTTCACCTCTAGAACCCATACCAGTTTTGAGACCAAGCCCAGCTCTGAGACCAAGCCCTGCTCTGGAACCCAGGACAGCTCTGAGGCCCAATTCATCACTAGAACCCAAGCCAGTTCTGAGATGCAACCCAGCTCCAGAACCCAGTTCTCCTCTAGAACCCAGGACAGCTCAGAGACCAAGCCCAGATCTGAGACCCAGCCCTGCTCTAGAACCCAGCTCAGCTCGGAGACCAAGCTCCCCTCTAGAGCCAAGGCCAGCTCTGAGACCACGTTCACCTCTAGAACCCATACCAGTTTTGAGACCAAGCCCAGCTCTGAGACCAAGCCCTGCTCTGGAACCAAGGCCAGCTCTGAGGCCCAGTTCATCACTAGAACCCAAGCCAGTTCTGAGATGCAACCCAGCTCCAGAACCCAGCTCTCCTCTAGAACCCAGGACAGCTCTGAGGCTAAGCTGAGCTCTGATATAAAGTCAAGTTTGGGAACCCAGACAAGTTTTAAGAGCCACCCCGGCTCTGAAATCAATCCTAGTTCTGAAAGTCAGGCCAGCTTTATGACCCAGCCCTGCCTTAAAACTCGACCCAACTCTGGAACGCAAGACAGCTCCATGACCCAGTTGTACCTGGACACCTGGTCCAGCTCAGAAACGCCAGTTAGTTCTGGAACCCAGGTGAGACTCAAGAAGCAGCCCAGTTACAGAAGCCATGTCAGCTCAGGATTCAAAGACAGTTCCGAAACGCAACCCTATTCTCATGCCCAGACCAGCTCAGGAGCCCAGATGCACGCTGCAGGGCAGTCCAGGCCCAGACCCCACCCCGATACTAGGGCCCAGCCCAGCTCCAATGATGAATCCAGCTCAGAGACTGAGCCCAGCTCTATACCCCAGACTAGTGCAACAAGCAGGCCTGTCTCCAGAATTCAGACAAGCTCTGGACCCCCATCCATCTCTGGGGCAAGGCCCGCCTCCAGAGCTCCACTTGATGCCAAGACCCGCCCTCACTGCAGAACACAGAGCGGCTCTAGAACGTCATCCAGCTCTGGGACCCAGACAGACTTCAAGGCTTGGCCAATTTCCAGAGTTCAGTCCAGCTCAGGCACCCCACCCAGCTCCAGAACTCAGCTCAGTTCTAGAGCACAGGCTGGCTCTGAAATCCCATCCAGCTCTAAAACACAGTCAATTGCTGAGACCTACTTGAGTTCCAGAGTCCAGCTAAAGTCTGGGCCTGGGACCCAGACCAATGCAGCAACAGACTTAAGCTCCACAGCTCTGTCAAGCTCTGAGAGCAGGCCCAGCTCCAGGACCCAGACCTGCCTGGGAACTCAAAACACCTCTGGGACCCAGCTCATCTCAGAAACCCTGCCAAGCTCTAGAAACCAACTCCAGACCACACCCCCAGGCAACTCTGGTATTGAGCCGGACTTTGGGAGACAGACCAGCTCTGGAACTCAGCTCATCTCTACAGCCCAGCCCAGCTCTGGGACCCAGACCAGTTCAAGAATACAGCCCAGTTCTGGAACCCAACCCAGCTCCGGAACGCAGACCAGCTCTGGAACCCAGCTCAACTCTGAGACCCAGCCCAGTGCAATAATGCAGCCCCTCTCTGGAGTCCACCTCATTTCTGGAACCGAAACCAGCTCCAGAACGCAGACCAGTTCTGGAACCCAGCTCAACTCTGAGACCCAGCCCAGCTCTGGGACCCAGACCAGTGCAAGAATTCAGCCCAGCTCTGGAGCCCAGCTCAGCTCCAGAACCCAGTTCAGCTCTAGAACTCAGTTCAGATCTGAGACTCACCACAGCTCTGAAACCCAGACCAGTTCAAGAACCCAGCCCAGCTCTGGAATCCACCTTAGTTCCAGAACCGAATCTCTTTCTGAAACCCAATCCAGCTCCAGAAGCCAGACCAGCTCAAGAATACATCTCAGCTCTAGAAATGGGCTCCGCCCACCAACCCCTGGCCTTGACCACAGAACCCAGGCTGATCCCACTCCCCCAGCCCGACCTCAACACCCAGGCCCACCACTCAGAGCCCCACCTACAGGTCCTAGGAGGGTCTCTCACCCTCAGTCCCATGATCGGGTTCAAGGAGCCCAGGCCGATACTGGCCCAGGCCGAAGCCCATCCACTTCTGCCCTGTTCCCACGGCCGTGGTCCCCCTCCGTCCCGCAGAAACCAGCCCTTCCCCCCAAGCCCCAGCTGAGACCCCAGAAGTCCACCCCACCCACCAAATCTGTCATCCCTAGTTCTGCCACCAGGGCGGCCCTCCTGCATTCCCAGCCCCCTGAACCCTCAGCTCAGGGGCCTGCCCCCTCCCCCGAGCTCAGGGAGCCAGGGCCAGCTCCGCCGGCGTCAGAGCCCCTCCCCTACCATGGGGGGCTATAGCTTGGGGGTGACATACTTGTGGCCCCCCTCCCCTCTCCTGCCCCTCCCAGCCTGGGTCCCCCAGAAGCAGCAGGTGACCTCATTCCCCCACAGGCGGGGTGTGGGGGGGGTGAGGGAGGGTGGACACAGGGGCTTTGGTTTCACCCGGGCCTGACTCTGGGAGCTGTAAGCAGATCCCAGGTCTGTGGAGGGGAGGCGGGGTGAGGCGGCGGGCGGGGGGGGGGAAGTTGGGGCAGGAGGCGGTTTCCCCCTCATGTACCTCGAGGGCTCATGGGGAATAAAGGCACCTCCCACCCCTGCAGCCCTGTGTGTCATTTTTGGGGGGTGTTTGGGGGAGAGCAGAGGAAGGGGCAGGCGTGAGGGTCTGGGGGGCTGACATGACAGCACTAGATGCTTCTTACGTGGCTACGATGTGCCAGGCGCATTGTTAAGTGCCAAGTGTGCAGGTGCTCATGGACCTGCAGACACACGGTGCTCTAGACAAACTCAGTCGTTCGGCCATTCTGTCTGCCTTTACTGAGCACCTACTATGGGCCAGGAGCTGCTTGTTCAAGGCATGGGGAGTCTGAAGGGCTGAGTGAATAGATGGCTAAACCACAAGCTTATGAGGGAGTGCATCCCATCTGCCCTGGAGGAAGCAGGCGTGTACGCCATGGTCTCTGTGTGTCTTGCCCTCTCTTTTCCTCACCTGCAAAATGGGTTTAATCCCAGAACCCTCTCCTAGGGGCTGTAGGGAGGCTTCCAGGAGATCCAAGCTGTAAAGTGCTTAGGGAAGACTCAATAAAGGAAATGGGGAGAGGAGCTGGAAGCCAGCCCAACCTCTTGGGGCTTCCACAGCCCCCCAGTCCTGCTCGGCTGCCACACGGTTGGATAGGAATATTGATACAAGAAACTTCAATAATTGACGATTTCAGAGCCAAAAGAGATTATATTTTGGCAAGAGAGGGAGTCTCTTGCCCGTTCTCATTCAACCTTTTCTAGACAGAGCCTTCTCAAATTGGGCTGTCAAAGGGAATCAACTGTACCCCAGTAAGTAGGTCATATTCAGGGGTCAGAGGGGGTCAGAGTCCCCCATTTCTGGAGGATTTCTGCAAGGGGAGGCTTACAAGTCTGCTTTCCTCCAGACACCATCCCAGCATTGCCCACACCCTTCCTGGGATTGGGAGGGGCCTCTGAGTGGGGAGGGGGCGGAGAGAGGGGAGGGGCTTTGGAAAGGGGGGTCAGGGAAGAGTTGGAGGGTCCCCAGGGATGATGGAAGACAGCACACAATCCTGCCACTCAAACTGTCCATCCTGCACTCCTGGCTCCTGGACTTCTGAACAGGCAGATGCGACTGACAGGGAGGACAAAGTTTAGATGGGGGACATGCTGGCAGGGTGCTCTGTCCTTCCAGAGCTGCCCCCGACGTCCAGCCCTGGCCCTACTGCATCGTGGACCTGCGGGTGAGCTGGGGTTGCAGGGAGAGCGACCTGGGCCGGGTACTGAGGCGAGGGTGGAGGCGCCGGATCACCGCCCGGCGAAACAGGATGTACACCCAGGGGTCGAGGATCTGGTTCCAGGTGGCCACGCGCAGGTAGATAAGCAGCTGCTTCTCGGTGGCTCGGGACAGCTGCCCAGTCGGGCTCATGGCAGGCGGGCTCCGCAGCACCGTCTGGGCGATAAAGACCTGCGCGGGGAGGGGTGTGTGTGCGTGTGGCCAGAGCGGTCAGCCGGGGGCCAGGCCGGCCACCAGCCCTGCCCTCCACCAGTACCTGCCCGGGCCACCTGCCATCCACCGAGATCCCGTGCTGATTTTGTCCCCGAGGTGCTGTGTGACCCCGGGAGAGCTGCCTGACCTCTCTGAGCTTCAGCTGATGTGGCCAAAAAATAGCACACTTTTCCTGCTCCTCTCCTGGGCACAATTAAACGTGGTGGACAAGAGGACTTGCAGGTGCGAGCAGGTGGAATCACTGCGACTGCCAGTTTTATTATTCTATCAAACATTTATATTTTATACAAATTTTATAATATAATATCAAATTATGGTATAAAATTGTATATTAAATAATTAAATTTTATGCTGTTTATTTTAAGTCAGTTTATATTATATTAAAATTTATAGTTTATAAAATTTTATGTTAAATAATGTTTGTTAAATTCTTATATTAAATCACTTTAATATATTTTATTAAATATTGGATTTTATATTTAATATTATACAATATATAATGTAATAAGGTATTTACAGATTATCATAGAATATAGTTACCTAATAATTAATATATTGTTAATTATAACTATTATATATAGTTATGCTATATATATTATATAGTATTTAAAGTTATATATGTAATTATATAATATATAACATAATTATAAGGATGTGACTATACATTACATAATGATTGATATAATTATTAAGTATTAATTAATAACATGTAATTATAGCTATATGTTATACAGTATTTAACAATTACATAATATATATTATATGATTGATATATTATTAAGTATGAATGAATAATATATAACTATAGTTATATGTTATATAGTATTTAACAGTTGTATAATATATAACTATATATTATATAATGATTGATATAATTGTTAAATATTAAATAATAATATGTAATTATAGCTATATGTTATACAGTATTTAAAAATTATATAATGATTGATATAATTATTAATTCTAATCTAATATAATTAATTATAATTATTATATTTCATAATTATAATCAAATTTATACTATATTTAATATAATTATATTCATATTGTATTGCATGTATTATATTAAAATAAATTTTTTCTTTTTTTTTTGGCTGCACCATACAGCTTGCGGAACCTTAGTTCCCTGACCAGGGATTGAACCTGTGCCCTCAGCAGTGTAAGTGCAGAGTCCTAACCACTGGACCGCTAGGAAATTCCCCCAAAATTATTATTTTAAAATTGTTTCCTGAGCACCTAGAGTGTGCTGGGCAATTCTGGGGACACTGCAGTGGCCAAGACAGACCCAGGTCCCACTTGCACAGGTTCACAGGCTCACAGCCCCATTAGGACATGTGACCAGGTGGTTGCAGCTTGGCGGTGGGAGTGGGGGTGACCTAGCAGTGATGGAGGCACTGTTGGAGCCCAGAGTAGGAGCCTGACCGGGCTTGGGAGAGGTAACCAGATGGCGAATAGGAGTTTCCCAGGTGAGTTTGAAGGAAGTGTCTGTGGGCCTTTCTTCTGGGACAATAGGGAGCTATGGGAGGTTTTAGAGCAGGAGTTACCTCATGGGCCAAATCTGGCCTGCCACCTGTTTTTGTTTTGCTTTGTTTGCTTTTTTTTTGCCTTTTTGGTTTGTTTTGTTGTTTTGCTAAGAATGTTTTTACATGTGTCAATGGTGAGAGAAAAAAATTAGAAAGCATATTTTGGGGGTTTTTTAATTTAAAAAAATTTTTATTTTTATTTTTTATTTTTTGGCCATGTCACGCAGCATGCTCAACTAGGGATCGAACCCACACCCCCTGCAGTGGAAGCACGGAGTCTTAACCACTGGGCCACCAGGGTAGTGGCCTAGAAAGCGTATTTTGCGACGTGACAATGACATGAAATTCAAATTTCAGAGTCCGTAAATGAAGTCCTATTGGTGCACAGTCACGCCCATTTGTTTCCATGTAGCTTTCATGCCACAGCAGCAGAGCTGCGTCGTTGTCACAGAGACTGTGTTTAAAGGGCTTACTATATGGCCTTTTAGGAAAAACTTTGCTGCCCAAGGGGACCAGGAATCGTTTAATGATTCAACGATTCTACCTAGGATGCCTTCCTGGTTTTTACCTAACAGCTCAACTTCTATTTATCCTACAAAGCCTCAGTTCCAATGGTTCAGAGCAGGGCAGGGCTCATCCTGGGTATTTCAAGAGAGTCAAGGCTGGAGGGCAGGGAGAAAGAAGAGGCTGAGACAGATCCTTGTCAGGGACCTCTTGGTGAAGGTGACATTTGAGGGAAGACATGGAGGAGTGAGGGAGTGATCCATGTGGAGATCTGGGGTGGGGGAAAGCATTCCAGGCAGAGGGTACAGCCCAGTGCAAAGGTCCTGGGGCAGGACTGAGCCTGGCATGTTGGAGGAACAGCCAGGAGGTCCATGTGTCTGGAGCAGAGTGAGCGAGGGGGAGAGAGGGAGGAGGGGAGGGCAGGGAGGGGACGGGGCAGGTCGTGCAGGGCCTTGTGGGTGGCAGGGAGGACTTGGGCTTTTACCCTGAGGGAGGTGGGAGCCCTGGAGGGCTGTGGGCAGAGCGGGGACCTGACTCAGGTGCTCACAGGCACCGTCTAGATGCTGCTCGATAAATAATAATGATAATAATTACAAGTGAATATAGAAATGGCCTCAGCTCGACACAGATGTAGAGAGTAAACGTATGGACACCAAGAGGGTAAAGTGGCGGGGTGGGGCGGTGGTGGTGGGATGAATTGGGAGATTGGGATTGACATATATACACTAATATGTATAAAATAGATAACTAATAAGAACCTGCTGTATAAAATAAATAAAATAAAATACAAAAAGAAATGGCCTCAGCTCTATGAGACCAGGCCTGGGAGGGACACCCCAGGTACAGAACAGAAGCACATTTCTCAGCCGGAAGCATCGTCCTGTAACTGCCACTCCCTTGGGACCCATCAGTGCCTGCAGCTTCACGTATCACAAAAAAAATTATGTTCCTTTCTTTTTTTCTCCCACCACTGACACACG
This sequence comes from Delphinapterus leucas, assembly GCF_059928025.1. Lineage (NCBI taxonomy): Eukaryota > Metazoa > Chordata > Mammalia > Artiodactyla > Monodontidae > Delphinapterus > Delphinapterus leucas. Next base: position 17,189,217 of record NW_028322234.1, read on the forward strand.
TGAAAACATTCTTAGCAAAACAAAGCAAACCAAATTTGCAATCTTCCTATCCCACAGGTTTAGCTTTTGTTTTAGCCCTTATCACTTCCTAATATCTACCACTTCACTTATTTATATACTATGTTTATTTTCTGTCTTCCCCACGACCTAAGAGTTCCAGGAAGTCAGGCGGTTTTGTCAGTTTTGTTCCCTGTGCAGTGCCTAGACCAGAGCCAGCAACACACTCAAAGCTCAGTAAATGTTTGTTGAAGGAACCAATGAACAAATGAGTTCATGTCATCATCCTGACAGTCACTCTGAGAGGCTGGCACCTTTTTAGTCATCCCCATAATAGGGGGAGATTGAGGCTGGAGGAGATTGAGGCTGGAGATTGACCTGTAGCCAGAGTCACATGATAAGTCCTTGTTGGATGTGGGGTGGAAACCAAGTATCTGATTCCAGTCTCCAGACTTGTGGCCATCCAGTCAGAAATGGAAAAATAACCACTCCAAGCGGCCAATTACATCAATCAGTGGAAGGACTTCAGCAAGCTCCCCTGACTCAGGGAAGATCTGTGCAAGGCTAGGGTCCAGCCCAGAACTAGGCACAAAGTAGAAATGATTCAGTAATTGTACCTGGAATGTCCTCCCTGCTTTTCTCTGGCAGGTAAACTCCTCTTCATCCTTCAAAACCCCAGCTCCAATGCCCCTCTTCCAGAAAGCCTTCCCTGATATCCCAGGGAGAGCCTGGGAGCCCTTCCCTGGGCATCTCAGTCCCAGGACACTGCCTCTGCCCCAGTCCTGCCCCCAGTTTGGGATTATCTGTGTCTTGCTCATGGGTTCCTCAAGGAAGGACCCTTGAACACTGGGGTCATGCCCACATTTTCTTGGGCGGACAAGAACCTGAGGGTTATGAATTCATTCGGGAGGAACCGAGGCCCAGTCACCAAGGGTGGGTGGGAGACCCCGGCAGCCCCTGCCCCCGCCACTCACCAGCAGCGGCATCCAGCAGATGCTGGCCACCACCATGATGCCCGTGAGCTGAGCCATCATCTCGACCTCGCAGTCCCGTGGGCGCTGCTGGGCGGCCTCCTGCCCGTGGTAGACGTGGCACAGGGTGGCCACGCTGATCGTGTTGAGCAGGAAGGACAGCCCCACTGAGAGGCTGCCAAGGAGGGTGAAGAGCAAACCGAAGGCCACATCCCCTGGCTCGGCACCGAGTGTGAGGAAGCACCAGGAGCCCGGGTACTGCACGGTGTAGCGACCTACACCCAGCAGGGGCAGCAGGCCCAGCGCCAGCGCGGTGGCCCACACCAGCCCCACAGTGGTCCAAGCCCGGCGCTGCGAGGAGGCTGCGGGCCGTGAGAAGGGCCGGGTGATGCCCAGGTAGCGCTCCGAGGCCATGGCGGCCCCCAGCAGCAGCGGGCACAGGCCAAAAAAGACCATGATGACGCCCATGAAGTGGCAGAGGCTGCAACCGGGGTCCACGGCCTGCCAGTCAAAGAGGGCGGCGTGCTGGGACACCACGATGGTGCCAGTGACCAGCAGCCCCATGAAGTCAGTGATAACCAGGCCACAGAGGAAGGTCAGGAAGGAGGATCGCGCATGGGAGCTGCCCTGCCGCGCACTCACCAGCACACTCAACGCCAGCAGGTTGGAGGCCAGGCCCACCAGGCAGAAGGAGGCCGCGAACCAGGGGGAGGCGATCAGGCGCCGTTCCTCCAGCGTGATGTTTGTTGGCCGCAAACAGGGTCCCAGAGAACTGCCATTGGGCCACATGGCGCCAGAGCGGAGTGGGGAGGGTCACCACCCCATCAGGCCAAGGCTGCAGGTGGGGTGGACTGGCACTGGCTCAGGCACACCTGGGGAGGGTGGTGGCAGAAGAGAAGATTTGCTGGTGATTCATTCTGCATTTTAGTCTGAGCAGCCCTGGTGAACTCCTACACAACCTTCAATGCCCCAGCTCAAATATCCCCTCCTATAGGAAGCCTTTCCTGACCTATCTCACTCCCTACTCAGTAAGTATTACTATTACTACTATGACTAGCTCCAGCCCTGTCCTGCCCAGGCTCAGTGACCCTCAAGGGTGAGGATCAGTTCTGTCTCCTCTGGGAACCCTGAAAGACACCAGTTAGTATTTGCCAGGTCTCAGAGAAGGGCTGAGAAGCCCCAGTTTGAACTCCAGCCCTGGTACCCACTGTGTGACCCCAGGCAAATGATTTCTTCTCTCTAAACTTCCATTTCCCTGCTGGTCATCCATCTGAGCCCTTGGTGGACTGCAGAATCCAGAACAGATTTCAGCTATTGTAAAACAGGACACACCCAGTGTGGGGAGGGCAGCTGGCTGGTGGCCAGAGGTCGCTGGTTCTCGAGTGGGCTCCAAGGTCAGCCTTGTGGGTTACAATTTCTTGTGAAATTGTGGGAGAAACCTGGCCCCATTGGTGTTTTAGGGAGAGCCTTCCTCACATGTTGGAATCGTGTAGATTCTTTTTTTCCCCCGTTTTTGTTTAATAAGAAATAAACCCAGAAATCCAGTTCCATCTGGGAGCAAAACTCAGGTCATTTGGAGCAACAGGATCCCTAGGGACGGGCTATAAACAATAGGAGGAGGGTAATGGGCTATAAACTACCCTGTGTGGGGCTGGGGGAGAAAATTGGAGAGACATATGGGTCTGACTGCCTCGGGTGTGGACGAATCAGCCAGATATGGGGACGTCGAGTAGAAATAGAATGAGACCATTCAAAAGCCAGCTTCCAGGGGCTTCCCTGGTAGTCCAGTGGGTAAGGCTCCGCGCTCCCAATGCAGGGGTCCTGGGTTCAATCCCTGGTCGGGGAACTAGATCCCACATGCATGACGCAACTAAAGAGTTACATGCCGCAACTAAGAGTCCACATGCCACAACTAAGAAGTCTGCATGCTGCAACTAAGAAGTCCACATGCCGCAACTATTCCCCAAAAGGACACAGCAGGGAGGGCGTAAGGTCACCCAGGGGGCCGGCACCCCACCCTGGGCGCACACCACGAGCCATCCTTGTGCTGGCAGGGAGGGGGCACTGGGTGGCGGGATCAGAGTGGGCAAAGGTGGGGAGGCAGGACCATGGGAGGCACAGATGGCCCAGGCAGTTAAAGCTCAGAAAGGTCCTCTTATGATCTCCATTTTGCAAAGGCAGGGAACCTGAGGCACAGAGAGGTTAAATAACTAATCCAAAGTCACACAGCCTAGCCGGGGTGGATCTGAGATTTAAACTCGGGCCTCATTACATACAAATGTGTGTAATTGAGTCAAAGGCCTGCGAGTCAGGTGGAGGCTGGTGGGAGGTGGGTGTGGAGGGTCACCATCGTTGGAATTTTCCTTGATGAAAAACAGATAGAATTTTTCTGGGGAATTCCCTGGCGGCCCAATGGTTAAGACTCCGACCTTTCACTGCCGAGGGCATGGGTTCAGTCCCTGGTCAGGGAACTAAGATCCTGCAAGCTGTGCAGCTCAGCCAAACAAAAAACACACCCACCAAACAAACAAAAAAAAAGGGATAGAATTTTTCTAAAAAGTTGGTCAGACTGGATTCGAACACTGACTTTGCCACAATCCCCGAGGGGAGTCAAGTCCCCGCTCTGAGTCTCAGTCTCCCTTCCTATAAGATGGGGTGGATGATGAGAACGACTTCGTCCGTGCCCAGGGCTAAGCCCACGTAGGCGCTCCATTCATGCTAGCCCTGAGCCCATGCCTGTGACCTGGCCCCAGCAGTGAGCGTGCTCCGCTACCCCCTCGCTCCCCATCTCATTAATTCAGCTCAGCGGCTCCTTATTGAGCCTCATAAATTATCCAGCTCCTGCTGGCCGGCTCCACAGAGCTTCCCTTCCAGGCTGAGAGCCAAGGCCACTGCCACTTCGATGGGGGCGGGGCCTGGAGACGGAAACCTGAACCCCAGAGGGGTGGGGGCTTTCCACGGTGCTCGGCCATCTGAGCCCTCCACTCCCCGGCAGGGGTGTGCTCTTTGCCATCTCAGATTTGGCCTGCACTTGGATTCCCCCTGGGGCGGGGCGCTTGCTCCCTCCCTCCCTTGAGAGCTGGTAATGCGCTGTTTCTAAACATTCCTGGGGACTCGGGGCTGTGCCTGCGGTCACTGCCCCTGCCTCAGCCTTGAGTGACCGCCAGCTCCTCCCGGGTCTCATGGTCCCCTGGTTCCCCACCCTTGCGCGGGCGCTTATGCACCCGGGGACATACACCCTGTGTCTGCCTCATCTCCCATGTCTGGGAACAAGCCTGTGGCCCAGGGCCTTTGGCCTGGGGGAGGCTGGAAACTGGCACCACTCCCTCTGGCCCCAGCCGGCGGTTTCCAGTCCCCCCGAGGGGTTCAGGTGAGAGCGAACAGCTCAAGTTCCCCAGGCAAGCAGGCCAGAGGGGCACCTGGCGAGGCCTCCCTTCCCCTCCCACATTGGCCGGGAGGGCTGGCAGGGCCCCCACCCTGCAGGGGACTGTGCTCTTCCCAGCCCGAGGGCCATAAGCACCACGGTGTGGCCCTTGGGGGAACTGCTCTCCCTCTCTGTGCCTCAAGAGAAACATGGACCCCAGATTTGCTGGACAAACCCAGGATTCCATGGCCCGAGAGTGGGGAGGTTTGGACTTTGAAGGTCCAGGGTTCTGGAATTCTAACGAGTTCCCAGTTCTGGAAGATGAAGGCCCCAAGAATCTAGAGTTTCAAGGGGCTGAGGTTCCAGAACTTTGATGGGAATTTGGTTGGGTCCTGGGTTCCAGAAATATCTCTCTCGGGTCCTTGGCTCCTCTCTGGAGGATGGACTTTCAGTGCTCCCTCAGCCTCCCTCGGTGAGGCTGGGAGGGATCTATCCACCGCTGTCCCAGAGGCCTGTGCGCTGGGTTGGGCTCGGGCACCAGGCTGGTCCTCCCTCCGCCCACCATGGTGGCTCTCATGGAATGTGGTCTTTGGTTCCCAAGGGCCAGGCCCCTCCTCTGCCTGATGGTCCGTCATCACCTCTGCCCCACTCTTCTCCTCCAGCTCCTGTGATCCATCCGTCTTTCAACAAGTCCCTCTTCCTCTTGACACGCCACCACCTGGCCTGCCCGGCCTGCCTGTCCTCACGCCATGGACCCACCCAGGCTCCCCCAAGGGTGACGGTGACCTCAGACAAACTCGGACTGGAGCCCGCAATCTGCCACTGCCCAGCTGGGGGCTCGACCTTGCTGAGTCTCAGTTTCCCCCTCTGTGAAATGGGGATAACAAGGACACCGACTCGCCTGCTGGCATTCTGGCTGGTCTTCCCAGGCCTGACCTGCTCCTGCCACCGAGACTTTGCCTCCGTTGTGCCCTCCCATCCCCACCCCGCCTGGTGCACCCTTCCTGCTTCCTGGCTGTGTGCATGGGGCAGCCAGGTGGGGGCCCTGATGCTCTGTGTGACCTTGGCCCACTTCCACGTTTCCTAGGTCCTTTAATGCTGCCCAGGTGACCAACGACGATGTCCTCTGGCATGACAGTGCAGGGACCAGGCCAATCTCTGCATCAGTTCCTGCCCTTACCCGATGCAGACCTGCATGCCTGAGGGTGTGGACCCCCTCCACGCCCTTGTGCAGCCACAGACGCCCACACAGACACAAACGCATACATGCAGGGCCACTGTCAGTCCCCAGGCCCACCCCTGCCTTCCCCCACCGCAAGACTCAATTTCTGGGAACTTTTCCTGTTCGTGACAGCAGCCAGGCCCCCACCCCAGAGGCATCACAATCAGCCTGCCAGGGTTGGAGCCGAGCCTTGGCCCGGACTCACACGGTCCCTCCCTGTGAGCCTCAGTTTCCTTATCTGTCCAAGCACCAGCGGGGGACGGATGGGTGATGAAGGGACAGGACCCAAGCCAGGCGGCCAGTGGTTAATGATGGGCACAACTCCGAGTGTGCACACAGACACACAACCAACCGGACGTGTGCTCACACAGCCACAGCCAGCACCCTGGCTCCCTCCGCAGCTGTAGTGGCACCACAGGACACGGAATGGCCGGGCACAGAGCCAGGGAAACCCACACACAAAGCACATCCTCCGCCACACTGGCCACAGAGGCACACGCAGGTGCCCAGGGCCGGTAGCACTCCAGGCACGGGATCCAGGCTCACCAATGCCCCGGAACACCCAGCACCTGGCAATTGTCACCGCCCACGGTGAAACACCCACGGCAGGGCGGGTCACCGCAGGATACACCCAAGGCACACCTGCCCACTCTCATGCCCCGCCCCTAACCTGATGGCCAATTGTCCTCAGCAGGCGATGGTCGATGGGGCGTGCAGGGGTAGCCAGCCGCGCAGTCGTGTCCCGGCGGACCGGGCTGGAGGGGGGCGTGCGGAAGCGGAAGCAGGGCGGCTTCCGGGGCCCCTGAGGAAACTGAGTCACAGCGGGAGAACCACGCCGAGGACCCCGGCACTGCCACGTCGCGGCGGGACACAGATAGAGGGTGGGACGGGGCGGGGTCCCGGGCCGCGGGAGGGGCGGCGAGGTCCCCTCCCGGCCTGGAGGGGGTTCGGCGGGGACTAAAAATAGCACGGGGCTGGGGCTCCGTTCTGCGGCCGGCGCCCGTCTCTGCTAGTGTCTGGCTCAATCTCTGTGTCTTTCGGTCTGTCTCCCATCAGCCCCTCCAGTCCCGCGCTGGCCACGCCCCTCCCGCCCGGGCTGATGAGGGTCAGTGGGCGCCCCCTAGCCCAGCGGGGAGACCGCGAGGCCTCCTGGGGGAGGGGGCGCCCATGGGACCCCAGGGCCGTAGGGGCAGGGGCGGTGGCCGGGGTGGCCGGCGCCCTCTCGGGAGCCTCCGCCCGCTCCCCTCCCCCAAGCCCACCCCAGCCAGGTCCCCTCCCGGCGCTCCGGCCGCCAGGCCCAGTGTTATTCACCGTCCGGGCTGCACCCGAGGATGAGAGGGGGCGGGGGCGGGCCCGGCGGGCCCCGCTCCCCAGGGCGCCAGACCCCGACCCAGGGACCCAGGGCTCAGAGCTGGTGAACCCGGTGGGGTGGGGCCTGGCACACAGTAGGTGCCTCATCAGTGTAGGGTCTGTCTGAGGCCCCTGCCCGGGCTGGGGGTAGAGGTGCAGGGACGTTTAGAGGGGAGAGGCGAGCACACTCTCCACCCAGGAGCTTCGTGGGCAGCCTGCTGAGACAGGCTTCTCGAGCAGGTGATCTGGGAGGGCTGTGGGTGGTGGCATTCTAGGGGGAGGGTCCTGTGAGGACACAGGCTGGCATTGGGGCCAGAGGAGGCAAAGCCCCCTGCAGAGCCGCCTGCGGTCCGGGTGGGGAGGTGTGCTTTCCCTCAGCCCCCGCAGTGCAGGGTGGGGAAGGATGCCCAGAGCCCGGCACTGCAGGAGTGATTGAGGATGAGCAGCAGGCTGGAAGCAGGGCTGGGGAATGTCTCCCCAGGAAGGATCGGCTTCCTTGGAAGCCCCCAGACTCACTCAGGGCTGTGGGCCAGGGTCTGATCAGCCCAAAGCCATGAAAGCAGAGGGTGACCACCTGGGTACGGCTAGAGCAAAGGCATGGAGGCTGGACCGTGATGCAGGAAAGTGAGAAGCTCCTTAAAGGTCCTTCCTGCCCACAGTCCTTGGGCCTCAGGTGGGTGAAGGGGGTCCACGGGCCTGGGGCTGGCCTTCGAAGATGTGTGGAGGGCAGGGCTTGGGCATGGAGGGGTGGCCTTGGGCCTCCTTGGCCCTCAGTTAAGGCCTGGAGTGAGCCGGGGCTCTCTGGCTTGGCCTTGACCTCACCCCACCCAGTCCTCAGGAGCCTGGGAGGGGCACAGAGTACAGGCTCTGAGTGAGAAAGATGGACTCCTGCCCTGGCCCTGCTCTCCCCTCCATTGGGTCTACCCACTATCCTTCTGGCCTCTGCATCCCTCCAGATGGCACCTCCTCTGTTCCATCCCACTTAACCGTAACTTCTCTTCCTTGACAAGGAATCTCCCCAACTCCTATGCATCTGGCAGAGCCCTGGTTCCGAGGCCCTCTCCTCTGTAAAGCCTAGTTGTTCCAGGCAGTCTTGCCTCCCCCACCCCCTCCTTAAGGGCAACTCTGTGTGGCAGCCCATGTGGTAGAACAGGTAGACTAAACCTGACCTGCCCTCAAAGATCCCCCAGGCTGGAGAGAGAGAAAGCTGGATACAGACAGTCCCACTCTCCTGCGCTCAGGGCTGGGCCCAAGGAAGTGACAGGGCTTAGGTAGGAGCCCAGGAGGTGAGGCAGAAAGGCATCCTGGGGTGGGGGTAAGGGAGAAGGGACTGAGAACTGGGGCTTTGTGGAATGCGTAGGAGTTCCACAGGTCCAAGAGACGTGGCAGAAATTACACATGCAAAACTTTGGAGGCAAGAGAGAACATGAGGCTTCGGGGAACTGTAAGGGAGGCAGACTTGGTGGGAAGAGGATGTGGGGCTGGGACTTCAGATGGAGTGGTGGGTGAGATGAAAGGGGACTGTTCCGGTCTCACTTCCTCTGGCCTGAGATAAGAAGGACAGTGCTCCTTCTGGGAAGTAGCCAGGGCAGGGGTCAGAGAAGCGCACTTGACTTGCAATTAGCCTGGGTCTCACGACGACTCTGCAAGGCGGGGGGGTAAAAATGCTCATTTTATAGATGGGAAACTGAGGCCTGGAGGGCAGATAGGACGTGTCAAAGGCCACGTGTGGGTGGGATCTGAATATGAGTACTGGGCTTCCCCCACCTCCTGGGCTGGTGGCTAGTGGTCTCCTGGCCTCCGTTTCCCACCCACCCCCACCCCCCACCCTGCTCAAAGGGCACACGGGAGTCGTGGGAGGGGTTGAGATGGCCTGGGGGCTCCAGATGGTGGGAACAGAGACCAGGTTCAGGACGTGCCCCCCCCCCCCACCGCCATGGCTGTGGTTTCCGGTGGGAGCCAGGCAGAAAGCATCTATTCTTAGCTTCACTCACAGCCCAGGGCAGGAAGAGGCTGGGGTGGGGTTGGGGACAATCTGAGGGACACTGGGTGGATGCTGGGCCAGGGCTGTGTCATGGGGCAGCTGGGTGGGGTGATGTGCCTCCAGTCTGCCTGAGGGGTCTCCCTGACACTCAACTTGTGCCCTGCCCAGCTTACTCACCCTCTATGGCTCCCCAGTGCCCTGGGAAAGAGTCCAGCAGCTGGACTTGCATTCGGCCCTGCCCTGGGCGCACCTGTTGCCTTTTCCTCTGCAAGGCAGGCCCCACCCTCCTTCTCTGCCCGGCAGCCCCGTCCTCCCAGGCCCAGAACCTGCATCCCTCCCCTCCTCCAGGGAGCCTTCAGTGTCCCTTCTGGGGCCCCCCAGACTCAATGCCTCCCCTGCCCTACCCTGACTCCTTGCCTGGAGGGCGACTGAGCCCAGCTCTCCTCCCTCCAGACGGGGGGCTCCTGGCTAAACACGTGCCCAGCGAGTCGGGGTCACAGCCACCTTGTTCTCCCTGCTCAGAGCCGCCACCTCCCTTGGGTAGACTCCCTGCCTGGATTGCAGGAGGGGCGTGAGGAGGAACCAGGATGCTGGGGCTGGGAGGACTCCTTAGGAGGCAGGTGGGGAAACGGTCTGGGAATGGGAGGTTGGAGAAACCCGGGTTCTAACCCTGACTGCTGCTTTCTAGGCTTGAAAACATGTGCCTCTGTGAGCCTGTTTCCCCAAATGGACACAAGCGCTGTCATGTAGGGCTGGTGTGAGGTCCACAAAACACAGGCTAAAGGCCAGGCTATTTCAGCCACACAGAGCCTGTGCTCCGAGAACAGAACAAGGCCCGACCCATCTGGTGACCAAGCACCCTGCTAGGCGCGAAAGTGCCTCCCGGCTCTGCCCGCGACTCAACCCTGCTCCCTGCTCCCGGGGCCTGTCCCACACTCGATGACAGTGGAGCAGGCCAGGGATTAATTGGTAGCGGCTGCCCAGAAGACTCTAAGATTGCTCTGGCAATCAGCAATTGATTACTAATGCCTGTGGAGGGTTCCAAAGGGGATGGATATGGTCTGTGTGCTGCTCTAAAGGGTAGTCTTCATTCTGGACCAGGCTGGCTGGGTGGGACAGGGTCTGCAGTGGGGACTGGGTGTCCCATGACCAGATGCACTTCCCTGCTGAGTCCCCAAGCCCTGCTGTCTAGAACATGTTTACTGATGTACGAGCATGTGTGGGGTGGGGCAGGGCAGTGGAGGCCAGAGCTGAGCCAGAGGCTCCTGGGACATTGTTAAGTCGGGGTTGGTAGATGACCAGTGGCCTGGGGAATGTCAGCCTCAGCGCTGGGGACATAGGGGCAGATTACTGTCTGTGGGGGGCCATCGTGGGCCCTGTGAGGTGTGGAACAGCATCCCTGGCCCCCACGCCACGATGTCAGGAGCCCCCCAGATCATGACCAGCACAGATGTCCCCAGACACCAATGAGCATCGTCCCCTGGCCTAGGTGAGCAGCTGCGCACCTCCTGGAGCGTTCAGAAGTACACCCTCCTTCTGGGAGCTGAGGCTGGGGGTGGGGGACAAAGCGGGAGGAAGCCCTCAGACTATGAGGGGCTCCCTAAGGAACTGTCATTGACTATTTTTAGGTGTGGTGGTTGTTTTCAAAAGGTCTTCTTGGCTGTTTAGTGCCTTAGTTGTGACAGATGTGCTGTGGTTACGTAAGGCGTTAACAATGGGGACAGCTGAGTGTGGGGTGCGGCAACACTAGACTATCTCTGCGGCATTTCTGAAAACCTAAACTTATTCCAAAATAAAATGTTTATTGAAAAGAAACATGCAATCTCACAAGTAGACCAATTAAATGAAAATAAACAAGATTCCCCCCCACCCCCCCACCTAAAAAAATCGTTTTACAGAAACAGCCTGAAATAGAAATGTTTCCAGATGAAATAGGGTGTTTGGGCGAGGCTGTCTGAGGAGCTGGCAGCGGCCCTTCAGGCTTCTGACCACTTGAAGTTGGAAATGTCTCCATAAGAAAACGCTAAAAGCAATCTGTTTCTGGGGTGGGCCCGCCTGGGGCACCGTTGACAGTCTATGACTGGGTGACTGATCGTACCTGCCAGGCCCTTGACTGCCCGTGTCTGAGACTCGGCAACAAGGAGAGCAGCCCTGTGGTGGCTGGGAAGTGGCTCTAGGAGCGCAGCCTTGAGGGACGCGCAGAGGCCCAGAGGCCCGATGGGGCGCCACAGCCGCACCCTGGGGGCTCCTGTGCTCGGTGGCTGTGGAAGGATGTTCCCAGACCTGATGGCGGGCGGTGACGCATCCTCCGTGCCCACCGGGCAGAGGCTGACCCCAGCCAGCACCAGGGGCGAGCTGGGGGACCACAGACGTCCCCGGATGGCCTCTCCGGGAACAGGCACTCAAGGGCCTGGAGCCTGGGTCCTGCAGCCGCTGGCCATGTCCAGGGGCTGAGCAACGCCCTGCAAGCCCCCCAGAGCCCCGGTGATGCAGGGCCTGTTTCTTGGGTGGGGCTCAGCGTCAATCCAAGGACTGAGGCCTGGAGACGCTTGCTTGGTTCCCTGGGCTCTGAAAATCCCATCAGCAGCCCCTCCTGTGCGTCAATGCCCCAGGCCCGCCTGGTGGTGGGTCCCCTCAGCTCTCTGAGGCAGGCTCCACAGCGACCCCTGTTCACACCAGGAAGTGAGGCCCCGCAAGGAGGAGGCCCAGCCAGGGGAGGCTGCTGGCTTCCACACCCCTGGTCAGTTCGCAGGGGTCCGGGAGGGGGCCCGCCGGTCACCGGCGGTAGCGGTAGCGCTTGAAGTGGAACCAGAGCTGGAAGATGCCGTTGGCGAACTGGCAGCGGAAGCCGTGGCGGTGCGAGTACTCCCACTCGCGGTTGACGATCTTGAAGGCGATGTCCTCATAGGGCGGCCCGGCGTGAAAGCGGAGCGTGGCGAAATCCTTGTTGTCGGCGCAGGCCTCCAGGAAGTACTCGGGCGTGGAGCGCTTGTCGATGAGGTCGGGGTAGAAGATGTTGAACTTGTAGCCCTGCACGATCTTGGGCGGCGGGTTGTCGAAGTCGTAGTGCGTCTGGTTGTACTTGTTCCACTCGAAGCCCGTGTGCACGCGGTTGAAGAAGCGCGGCTTGCGCGGCCGGTACTTGTCCGCCCACAGGTAGGCCTTGCCCGTCAGCGGCATCTCCACGCTGAACTGCGCCTCGTCCTGGCCCATGCCCTCCTTGGCGCGCCGGAAGAAGATGTCCTCCGCGCTCTCGGTGGCGTCGCCTGCGGGCGGGGCGCGTTAACCGGGACCCCGGCACCGCAGCCTCCCTTTCCCGGTCACATGCCCCGACCCGGGCCCGCCTGCCCGGTGCCCCCCGCCCTCCCGGGTGGGCACCAAACACCACGTGTCCCCTGCCGGGTTGGCCGAAGAGCCTGGTGGTCAGAAGCCCGCAGTGGGACCCCCGGACTGGGGCCTTTCCGAGGCCGTTTCTCCGCTGTTCCGGGACGATGGCTGCCCAGGAAGGCCAAGGCCCGGGCAAGCGGGCAGTGTAAGGAGCTCAGAGCAGAGCTGGGCACGGGAAATAAAGACCACCACCCCTGTGTCCTTGGGACCAGCCAGCCGGTCACGCCCAGAACGAACAAACGAGCGAGCCAGCAGGTGAATGAACGGACACTCTCAAGAGAGTAGGCGGCGGAGCGCGGAGCAGGATCGAGAGCGGGTTCACCACCAACGCCCCCTTCACCAAGGGGAGGCTCCGCCCCCTGCTGGCCCCGCCCCGCACCTGTGACCTGGAGCTGCTGCCTGGATAGCTGCAGGCGCTGCAGGTCCTCGTCCGGCTCCAGCACGTGGGCGTCCAGCGGCAGCTCGTGGGCCGTGAGCAGCCGCGGGCTGTACTTGCCGGCGTCGTAGTCGTCCAGGCTCTGTTGGATCAGATCCTCCTCCATGAGCACCGCTTCCCCGTCCGCCTCGCCCTCCGCCGGTGCGGCGGCTTCCGCCTCCGGCTCAGTAGCGCCACCCTCCGAGGGCCCGGGCGGGGTGGGGGCCGGGTCCTCAGGCTCCAGGCTGCGAGAGAGGGCTGGACTGAGCGGGGCGGGCAGTGGGCGGGGCTTCTAGTCCCGCCGCCCGGCAGGGGACGTCCAGACCCAGGCCTACCTGTGGCCCGGAGACTGCGGCTCCTGCTTCAGGATGGGGAACAGGGGCTCGCTCTCCACACCCTGCTCCTGCTTCAGCTTGTACAGCTTCTGCCGCAGCACGTCCTGGTGCCGCTCGCGGAGCCTGGAACGCAGGCCGGGTGGTCACCCTGACACTCCAAGGGGGAAGGCCCCCCCCAAGGACTTCTCATGACCCCCCCATTTTGCTGCAAGGACCCGGAGTTTGAGGGCAGCAAGTGGCCACGGCACAGGCGGACACCGGGAGGGGGCAGGTCCCTGTACTGGGGTGTTCACATGCAGGCGTGACCTAAGGGCCAAGCTGGGCTGGAAAAGGACGGGGGACAGGCAAGGAAGAGGATAAATTTAGAAGTGACTGCACTTAGCGGCAGACAAGAGCCGTGTTTACATGACAGCGCCAAGCACGAGGAGAATTCATACACAGAGGGTATGGGGCCTGTGGAAGGCGGGGGACAGCAGCCTTGAGGGCTTCCTGTGATGTCCACTGACCCAGGGAAAACAAAGACCAGGTGCTAAGTACAGGCCGGAAGGAAGGGGGCCTTCCAGCTGGGGCCCCAGCTTGTGGCTCCCAGGGAGGCCCCGCCAGCTCACCTGGCACGGGCCATGTGGGCACGCAGCTGCTGCAGCAGGCTCTCCCAGTAGCCCATGTCTAGGTTGGGGCCCCCGGCCCGTATCTTGCCCTCGATGCCCTGGAAGATGACCTGCAGCTGGCTGTACGTCTTCCCCTTGAAGACCGACTGCACGTCGGAACTGACCGAGGCGTTGACCCCCTCTCGCCGCTCACCTGCAGTGGGGTGAGGGCTGCTCGGCATGGGGCTGGGCCCAGGTCCTAACCCTCTAGACTGAGAGGCCCCTGAGGGTGAGGCCAATGCTGCCTGACCCCAGCTCTCCCTCACAACGGCTGGCTTCCTTGTTTGTGGCTCATCAGACAGCACGCTGTGCCCTTCCGACCCCTGCCCTGCCCCAAGGCCCCTGCACATGCGGTGGGTGCTTCCCACCAGCAATAAGTTCTTCCCCATCGAGTCCGCCTCCTAGGTCCCAGCCATCCTCAGTCCTCAGCGAGAGCATCCCTTCTACTGGGAAGCCTTCGTCGACTACCAGACTGCTCCCTTGGCCTGGATGCCTGATTCCCGGCTTCCCAAGGGCAGGGAGCTCCGTACGCAGCTGCTGAGTGAACTGGGGGCAGGCAACCGGCTCGCGCTCCCTGCTCCAAAGCCGGCTTCTCCAAGCCCAGCTGATCCGACAGCGTCAAGAACCCGAGTCCCCTCCAGCCAACCAACCCGGGACCCTGGAATCAGCACCTGGGCTCCCAAGCAGCCCTGGCCTCAGCGGCAGACCCACAGGGCCGGCAGCCCGGCCTCGGTCTGTAGCAGGTGCAGACACATCACGGGACCAAAACCCAATTCGGCGACACCCTTCACACCCGGCCAAGCAGAGCTGCATCCTGCACAGACCTCAAACAGAAGCCAGGCCTCTGCTCGCTCAGACAGACGGAGCCACCGGTGCTAACTTACAACCCAAACAGACAGCCCCAGTGGGCGCCGCTCCCACAGAAGCCCCGGGTGCTGAGCCACTGCTTAAAGGAAGCCAGGTCCTGGGTTTGGATGCCACCCAAGGGTCCACCAACAGGCCTGGCTGGAGAGTGCCGGCTGAGTGCCCTCTGGGACACCATTTCAGGAGAGGGGGTGGCACCGTTTGGGTGGGGGGAAGGCTTCTCCCCAGAGATGTTCCCTGGGAGGACCCACAGGGATTGTAAGGGGACCCACTTCCTACTGCACGCTCTATTGTACAGTTAGGATTTCCCAGCTGCAAAGAGAAGAAAAGGAGGGGGGGGGGAAGGAAAGAAAAGGGGAAAAGCGAAAGGAAAGGGAAGGACCAGCTTAATTTAAAATGAAGGCCGCCTCTGAGGGGCTCCAGGAGTGGTGGAGACAAGAAGTTCCCCCTCTTCTCTCAGAAATCAGGCCAAAAGAAGACAAACACAAACGCTCTCTTTGAGGACACCTGGGACCCTGAACGTAACGTGCGAGAAGGGAAAGGGGACAGAGGAGTGACTGACGTGGCAGGGAGGGGGAGAGGGAAGGGAAGTGCTACAGGAGGGACCGTGGGCAAGGTATGCGGGGAGCCCTGGAAACAGGAGGGACCCAGCACAACGTCCCCCTGCCCCGCGGCCACCAGCCAAGGGGAGAGAAGACATTTCCTGACACGTGGGACGCCAACAATTTCCTGTCTCTCTCTACAAGTTACTGGAGGATGCGAGGGCACAAACCACAGGAAAGAGAGATGTGGGGTCCCAGAAAGGGGCTCCTCCTCTGGGGCGAGTGCAGGAAGCTGCAGGAGGGTGGCAGCAGACAACCCACTCGCGGTGGAAGAGGGAGTGGGGAGAAAGGGCCCAGGGACGGGGCAGGGGGCTTGATGGGAGCCTCCCAGGTGTCTGACCCCCTGGGGAAGGTGGGGTCGGTGGTGCAGAATCCCCCACCCACGGTCCTTGCGCTGAGGCGTTGGCATCGTAAGAGCGGGCGCTGTTTTGAATGCTTGACGACCATGTACTCACTCCTCTTCACGCAATCCTCCCGGAGGTGTTTTCTCAACCCCGTACGATGCAAGGAACAACCAAGCTCTGGGGAGGTCACTGATCGGCCCCAGGTGGCCAAGCTGCTGGGCGGCCCGGGTGTGTACCCAGAGCCACACCTGTAACTGTCATTCTGTCCAAGGGCCCTGCAGCACCCTCCCAACCAGCACCACTGCCACCAAAGCAGATGTTTCTGGACATGCATTTATTTTTTGTCATCGTCGTTGTTGTTTTTGGATTTTTTTGGCCGTGCCACGTGGCTTGTGGGATCTTAGTTCCCCGACCAGGGATTGAACCTGGGCCCTAGGCAGTGAAAACACAGAGTCCTAACCACTGGACTTCCAGGGAATTCCCCTGGACACCCATTTCTGATAGCAAAGAGTCCTTTCCTTTCTCTGGAAATTACTACAAGATGTGCCCCACTACGGGAGAAATAAAACTCCACTTACAAAGATAAAGAGTGCTCCTCCTTTTTCTAAGAGGAAGAAAACCTCCCCGACCACCCCAACTGAGCAAAGAACAGCACTTACACAGGCTCAGGGAAGGGAGGGCATTCGTCCTCAGCCACCATGGGTGGGCACTGACATGGAGCTGAGAGCTTAGTGACACAGGCTCAAGGCCCCCAGGAGCTAGATGTCATTAAAGCCGGTGGCTTCAGGGGGGCGGGAGGGGTGGGACTGCAGTGGTTGCCAACGAGCTTTTAGAACAGTGCCTCTCAACTGGAGTTGAATCTCCCTCCCGCCAGGGGACAATGGGCCATGTCAGGGGACATCTGTGGTTGTCACGACCAGGGGCTCCTGCCACTGAGTGGGTGGGGCAGGGAGGCTGCTCCACACCCCACAGGGCCCAGGACGGCCCCACAGAGAACGGTCTGGGCCCAAATGTCAGCAGTGTTGGGGGGAGAGACCCTGCTTTAGAGCTTGTCTCCCTTGCAATTATGTGCAGGCAATCATTCTGAGGAAAAGAAAAGTTGATTAAAGAAGCACGCCACGCCGCACGGGTTCCCGCCAAGTGCAGTCAGGTCCTGTTCTCAAACGGACAAAGCCTCTGGCGAAAACTTGAAACCCAAACAGAAAACCCGCAGACGCCGCTGCCGGGGAAGCCCAGCGCTAAACAGCTGTTTAAAGGAAGCCACTGGCGCTGCTTGGGTGAGCCCGCACGCCAGCGGGACAGCGCCTCGCTCAGGACCCGCGGCCCCCGCTGCCCAGTGCTGCCCCCTGGGGGCTCGCAGACAGGCCCTGGCAGGCAGACCCCAGAGAGGAAGCCGAGGCCTCTTCTGTGGAGCCACCCGGCCCAAGCGGCTCCCACCAGACCCAGAGGTGCCTCCCTGAGGGCACAGCCCGGTGTGTCTCCGGTGGCCCGGCCCGCATTACCTGGCCCCTTGCCCGAGGCCTCCAGCTTGCGGAGCTTGGCGATCTCATCCTCCGTGATGATGGTCATGTCCCGCCAGAAGTCCGCGTTCTTGCCCTGCTCGAGCTCCATGTACACCTGGAGGCGGAGGTGCAGACAGTGGATGAAGGCATGCCCGGGGCTGGGGTGGCAGCAGCAGTGCCAGGCGCACAGCAGGGCTGTACCTGGATGTCCTCCAGCAGGTCTTCCATGTCGGCCACCGTGAGGCCGTTGAGGAAGGTGTAGGGCTCGTGCATCTCCACAGCCAGGTCGTCGTCCTCAGCGCTGATGTACTTGGCCAGGAGGTCGATGGGCTTGGCCCGCCCGTCCCGGATGCGGATCTTGGAGCTGCCGGGGAGCGGGGGGCGGTGTCAAAGCCGGGGCTGTGTCCACCCTCCTAAAGACCTCGCCCTCGGGGGTTGACTGGAGCCAGGGGAGGAGCCCAGCCTGCTGTGGGTGGTGGTCAGGGAAGGCTTCCTGGAAGAGGAGGCGTCAGGCAGAGGAGCAAGACAGGTCAGCTGGAAGGCACAGGCCCTGAAAGGGGCAGAGACGGGAGCAAGGGGGTCTGAAGAGCAGCGGGTGGGCGGGGACACAGGGTCAGAGAGGCCCACCTGGGGTGAAAGATCTGGAGCCTCAGTGCTGTGTGTGGGAAAACGCATCAGAGGCTGACCCTGGTCCAACCCCAGGGAGCCCTGGGACCAGGCAGGTCTGAGCCCCTGGGGGCTGGCGCGACTGGTGAGCAGCAAGGTGAGAAGGGGGCTGGGCCTGGAGCTCACACACCCCGTGTGAGCTCGGGCAACTCTCGACACCCCAGGAGCCTCACTTTTCTTGACTCTAGACGAGGCTGCTGAGTGAACCACCCCGTAGTCTGGGGATGGCGGGGCACCCGGCCCCTGGGGAGACAGGCGCGATGAAGGAAGCGACGGAAAGCAGCGCCCGAAAGAGGGTCAGGAGGGACCCCGAGGAGGAGGAGGTGGTGGAAAGCCGAGGGCCCAGGGGCAATGCGGGGGGGGCCGAGGCGCGCTCCCTGCACCCGGGGGCGGGCGGATGGCGGCGAGGGGCGGGCGGAGGGCGGCGCGCACCGCAGCTTCGCCTGCTGCAGGTGGAAGTGGTCCTCCTGCTCCTCCCACGTCTTGAAGTGCTCCGCCTCCTTCTCGCGCTGCAGCAGCTCCAGCTCCTGCTCCCGCATGGCCTTCTCCCGCTCCCGCTCCAGCCGCAGCTGCTTCACCTGCAGGCACACGAGGACATGAGCGGCCAGCGTACGATGGGGGTCTCGTGGGTCTGCCTTCATCCTGTCAGGCTGCGGGGCTCCCTAGGGGTGGGTGGGACCACACCCATGGCCCGGCCCCGGACACAGGAATCGGTCCGGGGACACCTGAAACGCTGGACACACCCTGTGGCAGAAGGTGCCCTCCTTTTGCTAAAGACACAGCAGCCTTCAGCAGCCAGGGCCACTTTGGCCACTCAGCAGGGAGCGTCTTAGAATAAATCCCAGAGGCCAGCAGAGCCGAGCTGGAGGGAAACAGCTCTCTGGAGTCACTGCCCGAGCCCCTGGATCCAGCCGTGCCTGAAGCCAATGTCCCCTGGACTCTCCACGTAAGCCAATCAGGTCCCCCTTGACGTAAGCCAGGGTGAGCCAGCCTGGGAGCCCTCAGGAGGGAAGGAGGGTGGCCCGGGGCGCCCCACCTTCTGCAGCTCCAGCCGGTTGTCCTCCTGGATCCTCTTGTTCCGCTCCTTCAGCTCCTTCTCCTCCAGGTGGCTGATCCCCTTCTTCTCCAGGGCCTGGAAGGACCAACGACACGCCCACTGAGCAGCAATGCCCCCTCCTGCCACCCGCCCCAGGACCCCCTGCTGCTCTACGAGGCGGGCATCCACCAGACCGAAGCACCCGCTCTGCCGATGAGGGGCACGAGGCTGAGGGAGAAGTGACCTGCCCGCGGTCACACCCCGACTTCCAGCGGAAGACGCGGCCCCCCGTTCGCCTGCAGAATCGGTTCAGTACACTCCAGCATCGTGGGGCGCCCTCTGCCCCGAGCCGTGTGCTGAGACACAGGGAGAGGCAGCCCCGCCCCTGCAGAACGCGACCATGTCACACACGGGACAGTCTTACTTGGGGCTGCTGACTCTTGTTTTACACGCAAGCCTGGCTTCACCGGCTGGGTGGTGTCCGGCTCTCCGCAGCTCAGACCCCCAGCAGCCACGCGGAGGGGCAGAACCAACGGCTGAGCGAGAGGGGGACTCTGAAAGCACACTCGCCGGGGTCCCGGCTCACGGACCCCTCGGGGCACCCCGAGTACGGAGAGCGGCTCCTCCCTGTCTGTGCCCTCACCTGATGGAGGGGCCCGGGCACAGGCTCCTGGAGACTCCCCGCCCCTCCCAAGTCATCTCACAACTGTTGTGGGTGGCACGTGCCAAGACCTGTGCCTCCTGTCACCTCCTCCGGCTCCGAGGGTCGTTCCAGGAGCCCCTGTGCACAGAAAAGCGTGCCCCCAGGGTGACACGGGGTGGCCCCTCCCGGGGCCACCGCCACACAGTGACAATGACCGCACTTCGTCTCTACGGCCACACACAACAGCCGCAGAGGGCCTGGACGGGGAGAGCCCGCACTCAGACACAGAGCCCTCGACAAATGCCCAGCCCGGAGAGGCATGTTCGTGGCCAACACCATGCCTGCCCACTCTGCCAGCCCAGCGCCAGGACAAGATGCGTGACACCGCTCACACAGTTGGGCCGTCTAGTTCCCTCCCCCAACTACAGAGGCCTCAGAGGCTGGGCCGGGGCTTCTCAGACGCCCCGAGGCCCGCTCACCCATTCGACATTTACTGAGGGCCGACTGCGTGCCAGCGCCTGGGACAGAGCCTGCCCCGTTGAGCTCACAGTCCACAGGAATTACACGCCATAAAGTGGGACATGTGTTTAGATATCACCTTTGCAACGAGACCTCTCTGGACCCGTGCGTTTCAACTGCAGCCTCCTCGCCCACCCTCGCCTGCCTTCGTTCCTTCCTCTGCGGACTCAGCTAAATGAGTTATTTACAGCCAGCCTCCCCTGAGACTGATGGCCGCACAAGGACAGGCATCTCTCTCTGTCGCTCACTGACGCATGTGCAGGGCCCACACGGTACCCAGCACCCGGCAGGCGCATGATTCACGTCTGTTAGTAAAGCACTAGGAAGGGAGAAGCAGTGCCTTGATAAAGGGCGCAGGGGACCTGCGGGACCAAGGGGGCCAGGGAGGCCTCTCAGAAGAGGGACACATCAGCCGAGATCTGAAGGTTGAGGAAGAAACAGCTATGGGGAGGGCTCGGGAGTGCTCCAGGTAGAGGAATGGTGAGTGCAAAGGCCCTGAGGGGCTGGGAGCTCAGAGTGTATGTAGACAGCGGTAGATACGGTGGCTTCCGCCTGTGTCCACCGGCTCTCACCCTCCCCACAGCTGTGTCGGGTCGAATTTGTCCTCCACATAGGTATGTCCACGTCCCAACCCGGGAACCCGGGAACATGACCTTATTTGGAAACAGGGTCTCTGCGGATGTGATTAGTTGATGTCGTGCCAGACTAGGCTGGGCCTTAGTCCAGTGATTGGTGTCCTTATAAGATGAGGGAACTTTGGACTCAGAGACACAGAGAGGAGAACATCACGTGAAGACACAGACACGGAGGGAAGACAGCCACGTGACGACAGAGGCAGAGACTGGAGTGATGCAGCTACAAGCCAAGGGTGGCGAGCAACCACCAGAAGCTGGAAGAGGCGAGAAAGGATCCTCCCCTAGAACCTCCAGAGGGAATGTGGCTCTGCTGACATCTTGACTTTGTACTTCTGGCCTCCAGGACTGCGAGGGAAATTGTGTTGCTTTGATCCAAGCGCCCAAGGCCCCGGCCGGTGGGTAAGGGATTGGTGTGTAGTTTTGTGGGTTTTTTTAGTCTTTTATTTATCTGTTTTGGCCGCATCGCGCAGAATGCGGGATCTTAGTTCCCAGACCAGAGGTCAAACCCACGCCCCCTGCAGTGGAAGCACAGAGTCTTAACCACTGGACCGCAGGAGAAGTCCTGGTGTGTAGTTTTCATCTCAAGGATGAGGTGACAGCTCTGAGGTGAAATCCCACCCTGGGCATGTGACGCTGAGAGGCTGTCTTGAGGTTAGGCTGGTTCTGTGGGCAGAGTGCCTGAGACTGTACACCGCATGAGGCAGCGTGGGAAAAGCTGGCGGAGCCAGTGTGTGCACACGTGTGGGTAAAAATACATTCTCGATGGCCAGGTACGACCTGGGCACATGTGCTGAGAATGCTAAGCGACGTCTTTGAAAATAAGTTGTAAACAGTTCATGAAGCAAAAAGCGGCAGAAGGACAGGAAGACCTGGCGAGCAACACAAGCAGAAGTAAGGGCTGTGGCCGGTGGCCACCTCGGGCTCACCTTGTTCCAGATGAAGGTGCCCAGCAGGTTGTTGTCCCCGAAGGGGTTGTCGGTGTTGGTGTAGCCCATGTACTCCTCGCCCCAGCCCATCTTCTCGCGCTGCTTCCTCTCCTTGGCCTCCTTCTTGGCCAGCCGCCGCGCCCGCTTCTCCTCGGGCGTCTCAAAGGCCTTCATCAACTCCTCCTGCTGCTTCCGCTCCTCGCGCAGGCGCAGCCGCTCCTGCAGGCTCTGCCGCTGGCTCAGGACCGCCGCCGCCGCCCGAGGGCTCTGGGAGTGGCCCGGGGACGTGGAGCTGGATGCGGAGGAGCTGGGGGACCAGCAGTGTGGCCGCTGCTGCCACTGGCGGGCCCATCGGCCCCGCTGCTGCTGCCGCTCGTCACCCGAGTCGGACTGAGAGGAGCGGTCCTGGGAGCGCCGGTGGGCTGGCGGGGGGCTCCGGCTCTGCCTGCCTCGCCGCTGCTGCCACTGCTTCTCATCCGAATCCAACCTGCGGAGGGAACCCGTGAAGCTCTGCTCGCTGCCTGCTGGCCAGCCATCTATCCCACCGCCCTTTGCTGGGCGCCTGCTGGGTGCCAGGAGCTGTTCTAGGTTCTGGGGACACGGCAGTGACCAAAACGTTGATGGCCCCTGCCTGCACATCAACACACAGTGTGACACTAGATGGTACCATGAGCTACCAAGATAGCGATGCAGCATTAGGGTGTGGAGAGGTCAGAGAGGATCTCTCTGAGGAAGTAACGCTGGAGGAAGTGGGGGAGGGAGCTAGGCGGACATCTGGAGAAACAGTGATCCAGGGAGAGGGCACAGCAAGAGCAAAGGCCCTGGGGCAGGAATTTACTTGGCATATTCAAGCAGCAGCAGGCAGGCCTGTGTGTCTGGAGCAGAGTGAGTGAGGGGGAGAGAGGGAGGAGGGAAAGGCAGGGAGGCAGGCTTGGGGCCAGATGGTGCAGGAGCTACAAGCGCTGTCCAAGGTGTCCAGGGAGGGCTTACAGGAGAAGATGGTGTTTATCTGGTCCTATAGGACGGGCAGGAGTGAACTGGAGTAAGACTGTAGGGAATACAGAGCCTTGGAAGGGCACTGCGAGCAGGAAAGGCAACATACGAATCCTGGGGATAGATTCTTTAATGTTGGGGGCCTCTGAGCAACTAATTCTGTCTTTAGTTTGCCAAATGCTCCACTTACTAAGTTCACGTCAAAGAATCTACACCATGAAAATCAATTATTTGATTTTCAAGTACGTAAATACAGACTGCAAATCTAATCAAATCTTCATAAAGGACATTGACTCTAATTACATTTCTAGGGTGGCTGATTCTTGTGAATAACTAAAATCTTAGAAACCCCTAGCTGATAATAACAAGACTTACAACTACACGTGAACCAATGCTAAAACATCAAGGCCAGGAGCTGAAACCAGAGTTAGCAAACTTTTTCTGTTAAGAGCCAGAGTGTCTATGGCACACCTACTCAACCCTGCAGTCACAGTGCAAAAGCAGCCACAGACTGTACGTGAACAAATAGGCATAAACTTGTTCAATAAAATGTTACTTCTGGACACCAAAACCTGAATTTCATATATTGGGTTGGCCAGAAAGTTTGTTTGGGTTTTTCTGTAACATCTTGTGGAAAAACCCGAATGAACTTTTCGGCCAACCCAAATAATTTTCACGTGTCATGAAATACTATTCTTTTGATTTTTTTTTTTTCTCCTCACCGTTTAAGCATGTAAAAACTATGCTTGGTCCACAGGCTGTAGTTTGCCAAGCCCTGGTTTAAACCATCTCTTTACTATTCCCTCTGCTTATATCTTCCTGGAATTCCTAGGTGGCAATGATCTTATGAGACTCAAAAGGAAAAGCCACCTTCTCAAACCTAGAGGGTGATCAGCTATGTCTGACAACAGTCACTCCGGCTATGGCACGGAGAACAGGCTGGAGGGATGGGAGACAGCGCACGCCTGGAGAAGCCCCGTGGAGATCCTGAGGGCACAGATGAGGAAATCTGGGGGACAGTGGGGCAGGTACTGGCCTGAGTGTCACAGCCAATTATGGGCTGAGCCAGCACTAGGACGCAGGTCTGAGAGTCAGTCCCTATCACGGTGCTGGTTCCTTTGTGCTGGAGCAGACTCAAGCCAACGCTGGCCAGGTGCCCCATCTCCAGAAGAAAAGGGCTGCGGGCTGAGGGGCGGCTGAGCACCAAGTCTCAGGAGTCAGTTGAGTCCTGCCGCCTGCCACCAACAGTTCTTCCCTCTCACACCCCACCTCCACTGGCAAGTGCTGTCACCTCTACTTCGGAAATCCCTCTC